>NW_024058300.1:0-15000 GCF_016432855.1 Salvelinus namaycush
GTCCTCCAGATCAGAGGCAGTAGGGATGACCAGAGATGTTCTCTGTTTAGTGAGTCCTCCAGATCAGAGGCAGTAGAGATGACCAGGGATGTTCTCTTGATAAGTGTGCTAATTGGACCATTTTCAGGTCCTGCTAAGCATTCAAAATGTAACGAGTACTTTTGGGTGCCAGGGAAAATGTAACGAGTACTTTTGGGTGCCAGGGAAAATGTAACGAGTACTTTTGGGTGCCAGGGAAAATGTAACGAGTACTTTTGGGTGCCAGGGAAAATGTAACGAGTACTTTTGGGTGCCAGGGAAAATGTAACGAGTACTTTTGGGTGCCAGGGAAAATGTAACGAGTACTTTTGGGTGCCAGGGAAAATGTACAGAGTACTTTTGGGTGCCAGGGAAAATGTAACGAGTACTTTTGGGTGCCAGGGAAAATGTAACGAGTACTTTTGGGTGCCAGGGAAAATGTAACGAGTACTTTTGGGTGCCAGGGAAAATGTAACGAGTACTTTTGGGTGCCAGGGGAAATGTAACGAGTACTTTTGGGTGCCAGGGAAAATGTAACGAGTACTTTTGGGTGCCAGGGAAAATGTAACGAGTACTTTTGGGTGCCAGGGAAAATGTAACGAGTACTTTTGGGTGCCAGGGAAAATGTACAGAGTACTTTTGGGTGCCAGGGAAAATGTAACGAGTACTTTTGGGTGCCAGGGAAAATGTAACGAGTACTTTTGGGTGCCAGGGAAAATGTAACGAGTACTTTTGGGTGCCAGGGAAAATGTACAGAGTACTTTTGGGTGCCAGGGAAAATGTAACGAGTACTTTTGGGTGCCAGGGAAAATGTAACGAGTACTTTTGGGTGCCAGGGAAAATGTAACGAGTACTTTTGGGTGCCAGGGAAAATGTAACGAGTACTTTTGGGTGCCAGGGAAAATGTAACGAGTACTTTTGGGTGCCAGGGAAAATGTAACGAGTACTTTTGGGTGCCAGGGAAAATGTAACGAGTACTTTTGGGTGCCAGGGAAAATGTAACGAGTACTTTTGGGTGCCAGGGAAAATGTAACGAGTACTTTTGGGTGCCAGGGAAAATGTAACGAGTACTTTTGGGTGCCAGGGAAAATGTAACGAGTACTTTTGGGTGCCAGGGAAAATGTAACGAGTACTTTTGGGTGCCAGGGAAAATGTAACGAGTACTTTTGGGTGCCAGGGAAAATGTACAGAGTACTTTTGGGTGCCAGGGAAAATGTAACGAGTACTTTTGGGTGCCAGGGAAAATGTAACGAGTACTTTTGGGTGCCAGGGAAAATGTAACGAGTACTTTTGGGTGCCAGGGAAAATGTAACGAGTACTTTTGGGTGCCAGGGAAAATGTAACGAGTACTTTTGGGTGCCAGGGAAAATGTAACGAGTACTTTTGGGTGCCAGGGAAAATGTAACGAGTACTTTTGGGTGCCAGGGAAAATGTAACGAGTACTTTTGGGTGCCAGGGAAAATGTAACGAGTACTTTTGGGTGCCAGGGAAAATGTAACGAGTACTTTTGGGTGCCAGGGAAAATGTAACGAGTACTTTTGGGTGCCAGGGAAAATGTAACGAGTACTTTTGGGTGCCAGGGAAAATGTAACGAGTACTTTTGGGTGCCAGGGAAAATGTAACGAGTACTTTTGGGTGCCAGGGAAAATGTAACGAGTACTTTTGGGTGCCAGGGAAAATGTAACGAGTACTTTTGGGTGCCAGGGAAAATGTAACGAGTACTTTTGGGTGCCAGGGAAAATGTAACGAGTACTTTTGGGTGCCAGGGAAAATGTAACGAGTACTTTTGGGTGCCAGGGAAAATGTAACGAGTACTTTTGGGTGCCAGGGAAAATGTAACGAGTACTTTTGGGTGCCAGGGAAAATGTAACGAGTACTTTTGGGTGCCAGGGAAAATGTAACGAGTACTTTTGGGTGCCAGGGAAAATGTAACGAGTACTTTTGGGTGCCAGGGAAAATGTAACGAGTAAAAAGTACAGAATGTAGTGGAGTAAAAGTAAACGTTAGAAATAGTAAAGTACAGATACCCCAAAAAACGACTTAAGTAGTATTTTAAAGTATTTTTACTTGAGTACTTTACACTAGCGTGTGGATGGGTGGGCATATAAATCCAATGTCTAGCAATCCAAAGGTTGTGAGGTCAATCTCATTATGGACAATTTAACTTTTTTTTTTGTTGCAACTTTTCAACTACTTACAATTTTTTTGCTACTTTGCAACTACTTAGCATGTTAGCTAACCGTTCCCCTAACCTTAATAATTTAATCTAAATCCTAAATGTAACCTTTATTAAACCCTATCCTAGCTAACGTTAGCGAGCTAGCTAATGTTAGCACCTAGCTAGAATTCGTAACATAACATACGTTTTTGCGAATTCGTAATTTATTGTACAATTTTCAAATTCGTAACATATAATACGGTTTGTAATTCGTAACATACATATACGAAATGGATGATGGACATCCACAAATGAATACATACCACACACAACGCAACATATCATACTAAATGGAGTGTCTCGGATTTACATACAGAATAATGAGAAATGCTCTTGAGAACAGGTTGAATTTGTACAGACTGACGCATCATATTCCATACAGTAACCCGTGGCATTGAGCTATCCCGGTTCAGCCATACGGGCAGAAAGAGAGAGGGGAGGGGAGGGAGAGAGAGGACAGAATAGAGCTCAGCACAGATAGGTGCCCGCCCAAGCGAGAGACAGCCACCACAGCAACAGGCTTCAGCTCACAGACAGCTCTCCACGGCTCAATGATTCGGAGCTAACGGTTGACCTATTTTCTATCGCTTTACCACCGATGTCTACTTTGTAATAAATCAGTAAAGTTTATCATATGGGTTTTTGTAGTTAATTGCTATTAGTTTTTGTCGGTTGTTTTTCTCTAGCCCAGTCGCCTATTTATCTAACGAACTGCAGCAGAGCACCGGCAGGTGACGATGGCGAAGGGACCGGTGTTGGTGACTCTATCCCTGGCGGCTGGCGGCCCTACACGGCTGGTTTTGCTGCTGTTATGTCCGCTAATCTGCGGCCTCTCGGCGCAGGGCCAGGAGCTGCCAACCAACCGGGTGAATGGATACAGCCTGCACCCACCTTATTTTAACCTAGCGGAAGGGACCAAAGTCACGGCGACAGCGACCTGCGGAGAAGGGGACAATGGGCGGTCGATACATGACTTGTACTGCAAGCTGGTCGGAGGGCCAGTGTCAGGGGACCCGAGTCAAACCATCCAGGTAAGAATTTTAAATACGTTTATAGTTTTTTTGCTTAATTAAAATCAAGTCAGGCATTGGTAACGGGGCAATACACGTTTTATGCAACCTGTATTATGTATTTACTAACTTTAAACATGGCTTCAACAAACCAGCCTACTTTTAAATTAGTATTATTAGTATAACATTTAAAGAATTATAGGGTATGCTATTTTATGCACTTTCTTTTAACACCTGTCTCCACATACCTCGGAGTGAGTGACCCGTGCGGTGAGAGCCGCATCAAGCAACAGTGGTGTTGTGGCCGAGATAGGAGACTTTAGGAATGAGTTATGAATCAGTTGAAACTTCGTTATTAACTTCGTTATTAGACTACTCGTAGTTTCTGAAAGAGATTGGTAGTTACACATACGTTAAAGCGGCAAATCAGAATTAGAAACAATAACAAAACGTTCCCACCTCCTGTTTTGGTGAAAAAGCTGAGGGATGATGAGCCTGGCGAAATGTAACCACTCTCAAATTAATAGACAGAGCTGCAAAGAATGACTGTCCATGACATCAACGTTATAGTTTTAACCACGTTTTGAGGCTGTATAGTGTTTGTTTACATTTGCTTTGTGTACAAACATTGGCGTAAAACAAGCTTCTATTTTGGGTTATGATGGGGTACGACAGTTCAATCGACTACAGGCTTAATTGAATGAGCAACAGAGACTGAATGCAACATGGCATTCTATGGCCTCATCTCAGAGGAATGCTCCTGGAAAACAGATGATGAATGACCTCATCACTATATGTATTGGTACAGTATGAGGAGGTGTAATGATGACCTCATCACTATATGTATTGGTACAGTATGAGGAGGTGTAATGATGACCTCATCACTATATGTATTGGTACAGTATGAGGAGGCGTAATGATGACCTCATCACTATATGTATTGGTACAGTATGAGGAGGTGTAATGATGACCTCATCACTATATGTATTGGTACAGTATGAGGAGGTGTAATGATGACCTCATCACTATATGTATTGGTACAGTATGAGGAGGTGTAATGATGAATGACCTCATCACTATATGTATTGGTACAGTATGAGGAGGTGTAATGATGAATGACCTCACCACTATATGTATTGGTACAGTATGAGGAGGTGTAATGATGAATGACCTCATCACTATATGTATTGGTACAGTATGACGAGGTGTAATAATGACCTCACCACTATATGTATTGATACAGTAGGAGGAGGTGTAATGATGAATGACCTCATCACTATATGTATTGGTACAGTATGACGAGGTGTAATGATGACCTCACCACTATATGTATTGGTACAGTATGAGGAGGTGCAATAATGAATGACCTCATCACTATATGTATTGGTACAGTATGAGGAGGCGTAATGATGACCTCATCACTATATGTATTGGTACAGTATGAGGAGGTGTAATGATGAATGACCTCATCACTATATGTATTGGTACAGTATGACGAGGTGTAATGATGACCTCATCACTATATGTATTGGTACAGTATGAGGAGGTGTAATGATGACCTCATCACTATATGTATTGGTACAGTATGAGGAGGTGTAATGATGACCTCATCACTATATGTATTGGTACAGTATGAGGAGGTGTAATGATGACCTCATCACTATATGTATTGGTACAGTATGAGGAGGTGTAATAATGACCTCACCACTATATGTATTGATACAGTAGGAGGAGGTGTAATGATGAATGACCTCACCACTATATGTATTGGTACAGTATGACGAGGTGTAATGATGACCTCACCACTATATGTATTGGTACAGTATGAGGAGGTGTAATGATGACCTCACCACTATATGTATTGGTACAGTATGAGGAGGTGTAATGATGAATGACCTCATCACTATATGTATTGGTACAGTATGAGGAGGTGTAATGATGACCTCATCACTATATGTATTGGTACAGTATGACGAGGTGTAATGATGACCTCACCACTATATGTATTGGTACAGTATGAGGAGGTGTAATGATGACCTCATCACTATATGTATTGGTACAGTATGAGGAGGTGTAATGATTAATGACCTCATCACTATATGTATTGGTACTGGTGAAACCCATTGCTGGGGTAGCCTGGTGAAACCCATCGCTGGGTAGCCTGGTGAAACCCATCGCTGTTTAGCCTGGTGAAACCCATTGCTGGGGTAGCCTGGTGAAACCCATCGCTGGGTATTCTGGTAAAACCCATCGCTGGGTAGCCTGGTGAAACCCATCGCTGTTTAGCCTGGTGAAACCCATTGCTGGGGTAGCCTGGTGAAACCCATCGCTGGGTAGCCTGGTGAAACCGATCGCTGGGTAGCCTGGTGAAACCCATTGCTGGGGTAGCCTGGTGAAACCCATCGCTGGGTAGCCTGGTGAAACCCATTGCTGGGGTAGCCTGGTGAAACCCATCGCTGGGTAGCCTGGTGAAACCCATTGCTGGGGTAGCCTGGTGAAACCCATCGCTGGGTAGCCTGGTGAAACCCATCGCTGGGTAGCCTGGTGAAACCCATCGCTGGGTAGCCTGGTGAAACCGATCGCTGGGTAGCCTGGTGAAACCCATTGCTGGGGTAGCCTGGTGAAACCCATCGCTGGGTAGCCTGGTGAAACCCATCGCTGGGTAGCCTGGTGAAACCCATCGCTGGGTAGCCTGGTGAAACCGATCGCTGGGTAGCCTGGTGAAACCCATTGCTGGGGTAGCCTGGTGAAACCCATCGCTGGGTAGCCTGGTGAAACCCATTGCTGGGGTAGCCTGGTGAAACCCATCGCTGGGTAGCCTGGTGAAACCCATCGCTGGGTAGCCTGGTGAAACCCATCGCTGGGGTTAGCCTGGTGAAACCGATCGCTGGGTAGCCTGGTGAAACCCATCGCTGGGTAGCCTGGTGAAACCCATCGCTGGGTAGCCTGGTGAAACCGATCGCTGGGTAGCCTGGTGAAACCCATCGCTGGGTAGCCTGGTGAAACCCATCGCTGGGTAGCCTGGTGAAACCCATCGCTGGGTAGCCTGGTGAAACCCATCGCTGGGTAGCCTGGTGAAACCCATCGCTGGGTATTCTGGTAAAACCCATCGCTGGGTAGCCTGGTGAAACCCATCGCTGGGTATTCTGGTAAAACCCATCGCTGGGTAGCCTGGTGAAACCCATCGCTGGGGTTAGCCTGGTGAAACCCATCGCTGGGTAGCCTGGTGAAACCCATCGCTGGGTAGCCTGGTGAAACCCATCTTCGGGTAGCCTTCATTTGGAAACAGAAGGTGGTGACTGTGGAAACCGACCAGTGTTAAATGGGCAGGACGTTAGTAGCTTGCATAGAGAATAATTTCCCCAAATCAGTTCAGGCAAGATGTAACACTGTTCTTAGAAACTGAAGCTACACCTGTAACTCTGTGTTGTTGTTTGTGTCACACTGCTTTGCTTTATCTTGGCCAGGTCGCAGTTGTAAATGAGAACTTGTTCTCAAATAAAGGTGAAATAAAAATAAACAATGAACACAGGTATTCAGTGAAATGTGCAAACATGAGTCATATCCGAGCACGCAGCAGCAGTAGCATTTTGCCAGGGATTTCATCCATGAGGAAATTTGGTAACCTTATTTCGGCTCCCTTTTCACTATATAACAAACAACTTTTTAACCAGACCCTTATGGGCCCTGCCCCTGGTCAGAAGTAGTGCGCTTTAAAGGGAATAGGGTGCCATTTGGAGCACTACCATAGAGAGAAAAGGCCTTGGGACGGGGAGGGGACAAGGTGGGGAGGGAGTGCTCGTACTGCCTCTAGAAACGGTCACCAGTAAGGAACTAAAAGGTCCATTCTATACTAAATTCTAGAACATTCAAAGGATATGCAAATGATAGAGAAACAAAGAGCAATCTTGTGTTGTTGATGTTGTGATGTTGGTGCTGGGTTATTGATGCTGGGTTATTGGTGCTGGGTATTGGGTTATTGGTGCTGGGTTATTGGTGTTGGGTATTGGGTTATTGGTGCTGGGTTATTGATGCTGGGTTATTGGTGCTGGGTATTGGGTTATTGGTGCTGGGTTATTGGTGTTGGGTGCTGGGTTATTGATGCTGGGTTATTGGTGCTGGGTATTGGGTTATTGGTGTTGGGTTATTGATGCTGGGTTATTGGTGTTGGGTATTGGGTTATTGGTGTTGGGTTATTGATGCTGGGTTATTGGTGTTGGGTATTGGGTTATTGGTGCTGGGTTATTGATGCTGGGTTATTGGTGTTGGGTATTGGGTTATTGGTGCTGGGTTATTGATGCTGGGTTATTGGTGCTGGGTTATTGGTGCTGGGTAATTGATGCTGGGTGCTGGGTTATTGATGCTGGGTTATTGGTGTTGGGTTATTGATGCTGGGTTATTGATGCTGGGTTATTGGTGTTGGGTTATTGATGCTGGGTTATTGATGCTGGGTTATTGATGCTGGGTTATTGATGCTGGGTTATTGGTGTTGGGTTATTGATGCTGGGTTATTGATGCTGGGTTATTGGTGTTGGGTTATTGATGCTGGGTTATTGATGCTGGGTTATTGATGCTGGGTTATTGGTGTTGGGTTATTGGTGCTGGGTTATTGATGCTGGGTTATTGGTGTTGGGTATTGGGTTATTGGTGCTGGGTTATTGGGTTATTGGTGTTGGGTTATTGATGCTGGGTTATTGGTGCTGGGTTATTAATGCTGGGTTATTGATGCTGGGTTATTGGTGCTGGGTTATTGGGTTATTGGTGTTGGGTTATTGATGCTGGGTTATTGATGCTGGGTTATTGGTGCTGGGTTATTGGGTTATTGGTGTTGGGTTATTGATGCTGGGTTATTGGTGCTGGGTTATTGGTGCTGGGTTATTGATGCTGGGTTATTGGTGCTGGGTTATTGATGCTGGGTTATTGATGCTGGGATATTGATGCTGGATTATTGATGCTGGGTCCTGGGTTATTGATGCTGGGTGCTGGGTTATTGATGCTGGGTGCTGGGTTATTGATGCTGGGTTATTGATGCTGGGTTATTGATGCTGGGTCCTGGGTTATTGATGCTGGGTCCTGGGTTATTGATGCTGGGTTATTGGTGTTGGGTATTGGGTTATTGGTGTTGGGTTATTGGGTTATTGGTGTTGGGTTATTGATGCTGGGTTATTGATGCTGGATTATTGATGCTGGGTTATTGATGCTGGGTTATTGATGCTGGGTTATTGGTGCTGGGTTATTGGTGCTGGGTTATTGATGCTGGGTTATTGATGCTGGGTTATTGGTGCTGGGTTATTGGTGCTGGGTTATTGGTGCTGGGTTATTGATGCTGGGTTATTGGTGCTGGGTTATTGATGCTGGGTTATTGATGCAGGGTGCTGGGTTATTGATGCTGGGTTATTGATGCTGGGTTATTGGTACTGGGTTATTGATGCTGGGTTATTGATGCAGGGTGCTGGGTTATTGGTACTGGGTTATTGATGCTGGGTTATTGGTGCTGGGTTATTGATGCTGGGTTATTGGTGTTGGGTTATTGTTGCTGTGTTATTGATGCTGGGTTATTGGTACTGGGTTATTGGTGCTGGGTTATTGGTCCTGAGTTATTGGTGCTGGGTTATTGGTGCTGGGTTATTGGTGCTGGGTTATTGGTCCTGAGTTATTGGTGCTGGGTTATTGGTACTGGGTTATTGGTGCTGTGTTATTGATGCTGGGTTATTGGTACTGGGTTATTGGTACTGGGTTATTGGTACTGGGTTATTGGTGCTGGGTTATTGGTGCTGGGTTATTGGTCCTGAGTTATTGGTGCTGTGTTATTGATGCTGGGTTATTGGTACTGGGTTATTGGTACTGGGTTATTGGTACTGGGTTATTGGTCCTGAGTTATTGGTGCTGGGTTATTGGTGCTGGGTTATTGGTGCTGGGTTATTGGTGCTGGGTTATTGGTCCTGAGTTATTGGTGCTGGGTTATTGGTGCTGGGTTATTGGTCCTGAGTTATTGGTGCTGTGTTATTGATGCTGGGTTATTGGTACTGGGTTATTGGTACTGGGTTATTGGTGCTGGGTTATTGGTGCTGGGTTATTGGTCCTGAGTTATTGGTGCTGTGTTATTGATGCTGGGTTATTGGTACTGGGTTATTGGTGCTGGGTTATTGATGCTGGGTTATTGATGCTGGGTTATTGGTGCTGGGTTATTGGTGCTGGGTTATTGGTGCTGGGTTATTGGTACTGGGTTATTGGTACTGGGTTATTGGTGCTGGGTTATTGATGCTGGGTTATTGGTGCTGGGTTATTGATGCTGGGTTATTGGTGCTGGGTCCTGGGTTATTGATGCTGGGTTATTGGTGCTGGGTTATTGGTCCTGAGTTATTGGTGCTGGGTTATTGGTGCTGGGTTATTGGTGCTGGGTTATTGGTGCTGGGTTATTGATGCTGAGTTATTGGTGCTGGGTTATTGGTGCTGGGTTATTGGTCCTGAGTTATTGGTGCTGGGTTATTGGTGCTGGGTGTTGGGTTATTGGTGCTGGGTTATTGGTGCTGAGTTATTGATGCTGAGTTATTGGTGCTGGGTTATTGGTGCTGGGTGTTGGGTTATTGGTGCTGGGTTATTGGTGCTGGGTTATTGATGCTGGGTTATTGATGCTGGGTAATTGATGCTGGGTTATTGGTGCTGGGTTATTGGTGCTGGGTTATTGATGCTGGGTTATTGGTGCTGGGTCCTGGGTTATTGATGCTGGGTTATTGGTGCTGGGTTATTGGTCCTGAGTTATTGGTGCTGGGTTATTGGTGCTGGGTTATTGGTGCTGGGTTATTGATGCTGAGTTATTGGTGCTGGGTTATTGGTGCTGGGTTATTGGTCCTGAGTTATTGGTGCTGGGTTATTGGTGCTGGGTTATTGATGCTGAGTTATTGGTGTTGGGTTATTGGTGCTGGGTTATTGGTGCTGGGTTATTGATGCTGGGTTATTGATGCTGGGTAATTGATGCTGGGTTATTGGTGCTGGGTTATTGGTGCTGGGTTATTGATGCTGGGTTATTGGTGCTGGGTTATTGATGCTGGGTTATTGATGCTGGGTTATTGGAGCTGGGTTATTGATGCTGGGTGCTGGGTTATTGATGCTGGGTTATTGATGCTGGGTTATTGGTGCTGGGTTATTGATGCTGGGTTATTGATGCTGGGTTACTGGTGCTGGGTTATTGGTGCTGGGTTATTGGTGCTGGGTGCTGGGTTATTGGTGCTGGGTTATTGATGCTGGGTTATTGATGCTGGGTTATTGATGCTGGGTTACTGGTGCTGGGTTATTGGTGCTGGGTTATTGGTGCTGGGTGCTGGGTTATTGGTGCTGGGTTATTGGTGCTGGGTTATTGGTGCTGGGTGCTGGGTTATTGGTGCTGGGTTATTGATGCTGGGTTATTGGTGCTGGGTTATTGGTGCTGGGTGCTGGGTTATTGGTGCTGGGTTATTGATGCTGGGTTATTGGTGCTGGGTTATTGGTGCTGGGTTATTGATGCTGGGTTATTGGTGCTGGGTGCTGGGTTATTGGTGCTGGGTTATTGATGCTGGGTTATTGATGCTGGGTTATTGATGCTGGGTTATTGATGCTGGGTTATTGGTGCTGGGTTATTGATGCTGGGTTATTGGTGCTGGGTGCTGGGTTATTGGTGCTGGGTTATTGATGCTGGGTTATTGGTGCTGGGTTATTGATGCTGGGTTATTGATGCTGGGTTATTGAGATATGCGGTACAGAAGACTGGAGGTGTGGTTTAGTAGGGGCGTGGCTTTCAGATAGTTATTTTTAGCCACCAGTGAGAGTAAATGCCATTCCTGTTCATCTGTTCTGTTGTATAGTTATCACATGTTTAGGTTCAACATTGAGTGGGGGTTGAGAGGGAAATCAATCTCCGACAATGTTTTAACTAGAATCCCTGATGCCTCCTCTTCACACACACACACACACACACACACACACACTCTCTCTCTTTCTCTCTCTCTGGACATGACTGACTGACGGCTGTTTCATGAAATACATTATATATACAAAAGTATGTGGACACCCCTTCAAATTAGTGGATTTGGCTATTTCAGCTGACAGGTGTATAAAATCGAATACACAGCCATGCAATCTCCATAGACAAACATTGGCAGTATGGAATTGGAATTGAGAGAGAGAGAGAGAGAGAGAGAGAGAGAGAGAGAGAGAGAGAGAGAGAGAGAGAGAGAGAGAGAGAGAGAAAATTGAGCCTTTATAGGCTTGTTGTTGTAGAAGCTTAAGGTCACCAGAGAATTCTCCTCCATTGAGGTCATTGTGTTGGTTAGCTCTGTGATAAGGAATGATGCTGTATACCCCCCCCCCCCCCCTCCCTAAACTCCTAACTCAGTGGTCTGTGCGTCCTCAGGGTCAGTACTGTGATACCTGCGCCATGGGGGACAGTGACAGAGCCCACCCCGTCACCAATGCCATCGACGGTACAGAGAGATGGTGGCAGAGCCCTCCTCTCTCCCGCAGCACAGAGTTCAATGAGGTCAACGTTACCCTGGATCTGGGACAGGTGAGACATTATACTTTATATGTACGCACGCACGCACGCACACGCACGCACACACACACACACTCCTCCCATCCCCCCAACTCTACCTCTTCTATCTCATGTATCTGTCATTGTGTTGTGTTTGCACTGTAACCTACTGCTAGACTGTACCACCTGTCATCTGATGCACCACACAGAGCTGTGTTCTTTTGTTGTTTCTGTGGAGGTATACAGTTACACCAGGAAGCTGCTCTGCTCTGTTCTGCTCTGCTCAGCTTTGTTCTGTTCTGTTCTACTCTGCTCTGTTCCGCTCTGTTCCGCTCTGTTCTACTCTGCTCTGTTCCGCTCTGTTCTGCTCTTCTCTGTTCTGCTCTTCTCTGTTCTGCCCTGTTCTGTTCTGCTCTTCTCTGTTCTGCTCTGTTCTGTTCTACTCTGCTCTGTTCTGCTCTGTTCTGTTCTGCTCTGTTCTGTTCTACTCTGCTCTGCTCTACTCTACTCTGCTCTGTTCTACTCTACTCTGCTCTGTTCTGTTCTACTCTACTCTGCTCTACTCTGTTCTGCTCTACTCTGTTCTGCTCTACTCTGTTCTGCTCTGTTCTACTCTGCTCTGTTCTGCTCTGTTCTGCTCTACTCTACTCTGCTCTACTCTGTTCTACTCTACTCTGTTCTACTCTACTCTGCTCTGTTCTGCTCTGTTCTGCTCTGCTCTGTTCTGCTCTACTCTGTTCTGCTCTACTCTGCTCTGTTCTGCTCTGTTCTACTCTACTCTGTTCTACTCTACTCTGTTCTACTCTGTTCTGCTTTGTTCTACTCTGTTCTACTCTACTCTGCTCTACTCTGTTCTGCTCTACTCTGTTCTGCTCTGTTCTACTCTGCTCTGTTCTGCTCTGTTCTGCTCTACTCTACTCTGCTCTACTCTGTTCTACTCTACTCTGTTCTACTCTGCTCTGTTCTGCTCTACTCTGTTCTGCTCTACTCTGCTCTATTCTGCTCTACTCTGTTCTGCTCTACTCTACTCTACTCTACTCTACTCTGCTCTGCTCTGTTCTGCTCTGTTCTACTCTACTCTGCTCTGTTCTGTTCTACTCTACTCTGTTCTACTCTACTCTGCTCTGTTCTGTTCTACTCTACTCTGTTCTGCTCTGTTCTACTCTACTCTGTTCTACTCTACTCTGCTCTGTTCTACTCTGCTCTGTTCTACTCTTCTCCACTCTGTTATTCTCTGCTCTGTCCTCTCTCTCTCTCTCTCTCTCTCTCTCTCTCACCCTCTGTTTCTCTCTCTCTCTTTCTCTTTGTTCCCCTTACCTCTGGATATCTCTCTCTCTCTCTGTCTCTCTCAATTCAATTCAATGTAAGGGTTGTATTGGCATGGGAAACATATGTTAACATTGCCAAAGCAAGTGAACTAGATAATAAACAACAGTGAAATGAACAGTAAACATTACACTCACAGAAGTTCCAAAAGTATAAAGACATTTCAAATGTCATATTATGTCTATATGCAATGTTTAAACGATGTGCAAATAGTTAAAGTACAAAAGGGGAAATAAATAAACATAAATATGGGTTGTATTTACAATGGTGTTTGTTCTTCACTGGTTGCCCTTTTCTTGTGGCAACAGGTCACAAATATTGCTGCTGTGATGGCACACTGTGGTATTTCACCCAGTAGATAAGGGAGTTTATCAAAATCGGGTTTGTTTTCTAATTCTTTGTGGATCTGTGTAATCTGAGGGAAATATGTGTCTCTAATATTGTCAAACATTTGGCAGGAGGTTAGGAAGTGCAGCTCAGTTTCCACCTCATTTTGTGGGCAATGTGCACATAGCCTGTCTTCCCTTGAGAGCCAGGTCTGCCTACGGTGGCCTTTCTCAAAAGCAAGACTATGCTCACGGAGTCTGTACATAGTCAAAGCTTTCCTTAAGTTTTGGTCAGTCACAGTGGTCAGGTATTCTGCCTCTGTGTACTCTCTGTTTAGGGCCAAATAGCATTCTAGTTTGCTCTGTTTTTTTTTTTCCAATGTGTCAAGTAACTTTATTTCTGTTTTCTCATGATTTGGTTGGGTCTAATTGTGTTGCTGTCCTGGGGCTCTGTGGGGTGTGTTTGTGTTTGTGAACAGAGCCCCAAGACCAGCTTGCTTAGGGGACTCTTCTCCAGGTTCATCTCTCTGTAGGTGATGGCTTTGTTATGGAAGGTTTGGGAATCGCTTCCTTTTAGGTGGTTGTAGAATTTAACAGCTCTTTTCTGGATTTTGATAATTAGCGGGTATCGGCCTAATTCTGCTCTACATGCATTATTTTGTGTTTTACGTTGTACACGGGGGATATTTTTTGCAGAATTCTGCATGTAGAGTCACAATTTGGTGTTTGTCCCATTTTGTGAATTCTTGGTTGGTGAGCGGACCCCAGACCTCACAATCATAAAGGGCAATGGGTTCTATAACTGATTCAAGTAATTTTAGCCAGATCCTAATTGGTATTTCAAATTTGATGTTCCTTTTGATGGCATAGAAGGCCCTTCTTGCCTTGTCTCTCAGGTCGTTCACAGCTTTGTGGAAGTTACTTGTGGCACTGATGTTTAGGCCAAGGTATGTATAGTTTTTTGTGTGCTCTAGGGCAACGGTGTCTAGATGGAAATTGTATTTGTGGTCCTGGCAACTGGACCTTTTTTGGAACACCATTATTTTGGTCTTACCGAGATTTAGTGTCAGGGCCCAGGTCTGGCAGAATCTGTGCAGAAGATCTAGGTGCTGCTGTAGACCCTCCTTGGTTGGCGACAGAAGCACCAGATCATCAGCAAAAAGTAGACATTTGACTTCAGATTCTAGTAGGGTGAGGCCGGGTGCTGCAGACTTTTCTAGTGCCCTCGCCAATTTGTTGAAGAGGATGGGGCTTAAGCTACATCCCTGTCTCACTCCACGGCCCTGTGGAAGGAAATGTGTGTGTGTTTTTACCCATTTTAACCACACACACTTGTTGTTTGTGTACATGGATTTCATAATGTCATATGTTTTTCCCCCAACACCACTTTCCATCAATTTGTATAGCAGACCCTCATGCCAAATTGTGTCGAAAGCTTTTTTGAAATCAACAAAGCATGAGAAGACTTTGCCTTTGTTTTGGTTTGTTTGTTTGTCAATTAGGGTGTGCAGGGTGAATACGTGGTCTGTCCTACGGTAATTTGGTAAAAAGCCAATTTGACATTTGCTCAGTACATTGTTTTCACTGAGGAAA
>NW_024058300.1:17500-20000 GCF_016432855.1 Salvelinus namaycush
CCCCTCTCTCTCCCTCTCTCTCTCTCTCCATCTCTCTCCTCCCCCCTCTCTCTATCTCTCCCCCCCCTCTCTCTCTCATATCATATATTTCATACCCACCCATCTCTTTAAGGATTCACATGTGAGGCCATGTACTAAACAACCAAAGATTTCAAGACTAAAGGCTGGTTTATACTACAGGTGTATTCGTAAATTTAATCTGGAGTGCCAGAGTGTGCTCTGGGCGTTCGTAAACTCAGAGCGTTGTCAGATTGGCCACTCATAAATTCAGAGCGATTCGCTCTCGAAGCGTTCAGAGAGCGCACACTGGACGCTCTGGCCGAGGAGTAGGGTTGATCTGAGCGTTCTGACCTAAGAACAGTAGTCACGCACCCAAGCTAACTGGCTAACATTGGCTAGCGTGCTAGCTACTTCCAGACATAAATGAGAGAACAGCTCACTCTGACCATTTTACTCGCCCTAGCAGAGCTGGTTGGGCTGTTTTCATGTTATCCAGAGCGTTGGTGACTGTAACTGTGCTGCTGGCAACAATTTAATGACGCCTTTTTCCAACATTTACTGACACCGGCCATCTTCAACGGGTGTTGAGCGTTCGTAAAATTGTCAGTTATTCTGCGCTCTGGCACACAGACGAGTGCTCTGAAATCGGAGTAGATAGCCAGAGAGAATTTACCAGCTACGTCTATCAACAGTTGTCATCGTGACATCATGAACATTCTATTGAAATGGTTAATTGCATAGTGGAGTCTTTTGTTTAGACATGTAGCTACAGTAGCTAGCTAGCTAAACAATGAACCATAATCACAACTCATAACGTTACTACCCTGCATGAATCTGTAGGTAGCTAACCAACCTGGTTCAATGTTAGCTAGCTAACATTAGGCTATAACTAGCAATGCAAATAGTTCTGAGACACTAATAATATTACTACACAGATCATACATGTCACGTTAGCTAGCTAACATTAGGCTATAACTAGCAATGCAAATGGCTCTGAGACACTAATACTATTACTACACAGATCAAACACGCAAAGTTAGCTAGCTAGCAGTACACTTTAACTTGAAATTAAAATGAGTTTTTGACAAAATTAGAAACACACTAATAATATTACACTAATAATATTACTACACAGATCATACATGTCACATTAGCTAGCTAACATTAGGCTATAACTAGCAATGCAAATGGCTCCTATATACGAATAATATTACTACACAGATCATACATGTCACGTTAGCTAGCTAACATTAGGCTATAACTAGCAATGCAAATGGCTCTGATATACGAATAATATTACTACACAGATCATACGCGTAACATTAGCTAGCTAGCAGTACACTTTAACTTGAAATTAAAATGAGTTTTTGACAAAATTAGAAACGTGCAATATCTGAAAATGTAGCTAGCTAGAGTCTCTTACCCGTAAACATGGATGGATGCTTCTCCCTCTCTGACACAGATGCCATGGTTGTCCTTAGTTTGAAGATGTAATCCGGAGACAGCTGTTTTATACAACAGCCTTCTATGTGGTCTCTTTTTGACTCCCTCTGCATATTTGCAATCAAACGGCAGAATTCTCTTCATCTCCTTAGCTATCATACTCTAATTCCACTGATTTCAAACCTCGGTCCTTCAGAAAGTGGAGAGCAACACTGATGCAGTTCTACTACATGATATCTTTATAAATATCTGCTTTAGAAAGGATTATCTACACATACTGACCAGCTCATATTATAAACAGAAGCCCGCTACATGGCAGACCAATCCAACTCTCGGTATGTCCATCCCACTCATTATCTCAGCCAATCATGGCTAGCGGTAAGGTTGCCGTCTTTTTCCATGGCTAAACCATCTAGGCTCCTAATTTAACAATTTTATTCGTATTTACAGATAGCATACAAGTTTGTTATTAAGGCTCATGAAAGTTCACATGTTCCAGAAGGCATTTCTGCCCCAAAAAATGCATTTTGATTCAAAAAAGTTTATGTTCAAATGTGAAGTATTTCCTGAAACTTATCACAAATATGGGTTGTATTTACAATGGTGTTTGTTATTCACTGGTTGCCCTTTTCTTGTGGCAACAGGTCACAAATCTTGCTGCTGTGATGGCACACTGGTATTTCACCCAGTAGATATGGGAGTTTATCAAAATGGGATTTGTTTTCAAATTCTTTGTGGGTCTGTGTAATCTGAGGGAAATGTGTGTCTCTAATATGGTCATACATTTAGCAGGAGGTTAGGAAGTGCAGCTCAGTTTCCACCTCATTTTGTGGGCAGTGTGCACATAGCCTGTCTTCTCTTGAGAGCCAGGTCTGCCTACGGCGGCCTTTCTCAATAGCAAGGCTATGCTCACTGAGTCTGTACATAGTCAAAGATTTCCTTAATTTCAGATCAGTCACAGGGGTCAGGTATTCTGCCACTGTGTACTCTCTGTTTAGGGCCAAATAGCATTCTAGTTTGCTCTGTTTTTTTTGTTAATTCTTTCCAATGTGTCAAG
>NW_024058300.1:25000-45000 GCF_016432855.1 Salvelinus namaycush
TGTAGTCCTGCCGTTATCAGTTCGGTCTGTAGTCCTGACGTTATCAGTTCGGTCTGTAGTCCTGACGTTATCAGTTCGGTCTGTAGTCCTGACGTTATCAGTTCGGTCTGTAGTCCTGACGTTATCAGTTCGGTCTGTAGTCCTGACGTTATCAGTTCAGTCTGTAGTCCTGACGTTATCAGTTCAGTCTGTAGTCCTGACGTTATCAGTTCGGTCTGTAGTCCTGACGTTATCAGTTCGGTCTGTAGTCCTGACGTTATCAGTTCGGTCTGTAGTCCTGAACGTTATCAGTTCGGTCTGTAGTCCTGACGTTATCAGTTCGGTCTGTAGTCCTGACGTTATCAGTTCGGTCTGTAGTCCTGACGTTATCAGTTCGGTCTGTAGTCCTGACGTTATCAGTTCAGTCTGTAGTCCTGACGTTATCAGTTCGGTCTGTAGTCCTGACGTTATCAGTTCGGCCTGTAGTCCTGCCGTTATCAGTTCGGCCTGTAGTCCTGCTGTTAACAGTTCGGTCTGTAGTCCTGACGTTATCAGTTCGGTCTGTAGTCCTGACGTTATCAGTTCGGTCTGTAGTCCTGACGTTATCAGTTCGGTCTGTAGTCCTGCCGTTATCAGTTCGGTCTGTAGTCCTGACGTTATCAGTTCGGTCTGTAGTCCTGACGTTATCAGTTCGGTCTGTAGTCCTGCCGTTATCAGTTCGGTCTGTAGTCCTGCCGTTATCAGTTCAGTATGTAGTCCTGACGTTATCAGTTCAGTCTGTAGTCCTGACGTTATCAGTTCAGTATGTAGTCCTGACGTTATCAGTTCGGTCTGTAGTCCTGCCGTTATCAGTTCGGTCTGTAGTCCTGACGTTATCAGTTCGGTCTGTAGTCCTGGCGTTATCAGTTCGGTCTGTAGTCCTGACGTTATCAGTTCGGTCTGTAGTCCTGACGTTATCAGTTCGGTCTGTAGTCCTGACGTTATCAGTTCGGTCTGTAGTCCTGACGTTATCAGTTCGGTCTGTAGTCCTGACGTTATCAGTTCGGTCTGTAGTCCTGACGTTATCAGTTTGGTCTGTAGTCCTGACGTTATCAGTTCGGTCTGTAGTCCTGACGTTATCAGTTCGGTCTGTAGTCCTGACGTTATCAGTTCAGTCTGTCACTGAGACCCTTACTTGTACTGCCTACAGTGTAAAGCATCACATGTTACTACATTGGCCCTCCTAACCACCTGACACAAGACTGAATCCAAACATTACACTCATGATTTTATATGCATTTTACATTTACTTGCCTTTTTGCTACATTTTTTTACAGCAACATCTGAAAATACTCTGGATACATCCAGTAACACGAGGAGAATATTCCTGGAAAATGTTGGTTAGGTGCAACATAAGACAAAGAAATTAAAAGTTTTTTTTTTTATTACCTTTATAAGTCAGTTAAGAACAAATTCTTATTTACAATGACGGCCTAGGAACAGTGGGTTAACTGCCTTGTTCAGGGGCATAACAACAGATTTTTACCTTGTCAGCTCGGGGATTCGATCTTGCAACCTTCCGGTTACTAGTCCAACGCTCTAACCACTAGGCTACCTGCTGGTTTGAGTGAGAAGACTAACTAGTGTGCCCAGTGGCTAAACACCTCTCTGAAGTGTGCACATGTCCTAAATCATTTCAGTTCACTGTTATGACTCGAAGCGTGTTCAGCTATGATTTTGTTTTTGAGACACTGGTATTTGTATGAAGCCATGTCATCTGGTAACTGTACATCTAACATAGTGATCATAGATGTTGACACTGTGTATATGACATCAGTTTTATGATCTGGAAATGTGAAAATGAACATTACTCACTGGTGTTTGGCTTGCTTGTTTGATATTAAAGCAATATTTATTATTTACATTTAAGTCATTTAGCAGACGCTCTTATCCAGAGCGACTTACAAATTGGAAAGTTCATACATATTCATCCTGGTCCCCCCGTGGGAATTGAACCCTGGTCCACCCGTGGGAAATGAACCCACAACCCTGGCGTTGCAAGCGCCATGCTCTACCAACTGAGCCACACGGGACCATTATAAAACCTCAACGTCTCATCTTTCAAAATACATATAGTCCTCTTAATTTACAGCATTTCCCCCCAGTCAGACAACAATCATTTTAACAAAAGTAGCTCCATATTCTGAAGGGATGAGGGGGCAACATGTTGTGGTGCTCCAGTTCAGAACGTCTGTCAGTCTAAACCCATACAGAGGCTGTGAAGCACAGAGCCAGAGCTCTGACGTCATGTATAGCACGTTACTGTTCAGACACTATGTTCCAATTTAGCCGTTTATCAGTGCCCAAATCTGACATGTTCAATGTGTAAAGGGTTAAATGGGGTTAGTTCTATTATTAAGTCTAGAATGTTAGTTGTTGATCAGGTCTGGTGGGTTCTTAGTTCTATTATTAAGTCTAGAATGTTAGTTGTTGATCAGGTCTGGTGGGTTCTTAGTTCTATTATTAAGTCTAGAATGTTAGTTGTTGATCAGGTCTGGTGGGTTCTTAGTTCTATTATTAAGTCTAGAATGTTAGTTGTTGATCAGGTCTGGTGGGTTCTTAGTTCTATTATTAAGTCTAGAGTGTTAGTTGTTGATCAGGTCTGGTGGGTTCTTAGTTCTATTATTAAGTCTAGAGTGTTAGTTGTTGATCAGGTCTGGTGGGTTCTTAGTTCTATTATTAAGTCTAGAATGTTAGTTGTTGTTGCAGGCAGGCAGGCAGGCAGGCAGGCAGGCAGGCAGGCAGGCAGGCAGGCAGGCAGGCAGGCAGGCAGGCAGGCAGGCAGGCAGGCAGGCAGGCAGGCAGGCACCTCAGAGAGTGGGAGAGGGAAACAGAGGAGAGAGAGGAGATTTAGGAAAGAGAGAGGGGAAAGGATAGAGACGGGTGGAAGAGAGAGAGGAAAAGAGAGGTGGAGAGGTAGAGAGAAGGAGGGACAGAGAGAGAGAAGGAGGGACAGAGAGAGAATAGTTAGTTAGCCAGTCAGGAGCTGTTGGCAGTAAAGCTGTTTTTCTAAGTCCTGTTATCTAAGTCCTGTTATCTATGTCACTTTGACAACAGCCATATTTTTACTGGATTCAAAAACATGGTCCTCCCTTAACTTTGGGGGTGTGTAAAAACTTTGGGAGAGAAGGAGGTGGCACTTTCACCAGGGGGAGGGGAGGGGAGGGGAGAGGAGAGGAGAGGAGGGGAGAGGAGAGGAGAGGAGAGGAGAGGAGAGGAGAGGAGAGAGAGAGAGAGAGAGAGAGAGAGAGAGAGAGAGAGAGAGAGAGAGAGAGAGAGAGAGAGAGAAGTTCGGTCTGTAGTCCTGACGTTATCAGTTCGGTCTGTAGTCCTGACGTTATCAGTTCGGTCTGTAGTCTTGACGTTATCACTTCGGTCTGTAGTCCTGACGTTATCACTTCGGTCTGTAGTCCTGCCGTTATCAGTTCGGTCTGTAGTCCTGACGTTATCAGTTTAGTCTGTAGTCTTGACGTTATCAGTTCGGTCTGTAGTCCTGACGTTATCAGTTCGGCCTGTAGTCCTGCCGTTATCAGTTCGGCCTGTAGTCCTGCCGTTATCAGTTCGGTCTGTAGTCCTGACGTTATCACTTCGGTCTGTAGTCCTGACGTTATCACTTCGGTCTGTAGTCCTGACGTTATCACTTCGGTCTGTAGTCCTGACGTTATCACTTCGGTCTGTAGTCCTGACGTTATCAGTTTGGTCTGTAGTCCTGACGTTATCAGTTTGGTCTGTAGTCCTGACGTTATCAGTTATCAGCCACAGAGAGAGAGAGGAAACAGCCAGAGAGAGAGAGAGAGGAAACAGCCAGAGAGAGAGAGAGAGAGAGGAAACAGCCAGAGAGAGAGAGAGGAAACAGCCACAGAGAGAGAGAGAGGAAACAGCCAGAGAGAGAGAGAAGGAAACAGCCAGAGAGAGAGAGAGGAAACAGCCAGAGAGAGAGAGAGGAAACAGCCAGAGAAAGAGAGAGGAAACAGCCAGAGAGAGAGAGAGAGAGACAGCGAGAGAGACCCCCCAAACTGGCCCCTTATCATGTCATTGTAGCAGTGAAAACATACTTTCTACTAGAGGCGACAAAGTCAAGAATTGAGAACAAACACACGTACGTGAACCCATTCATTGACAACAACAAAAAGGTACCATAAATCAATTAAAACTAGGTTAAATCCACAAACATTTCTGTATTTATGTCTGTAATCTTTTTTAGTCTCCAGTGTGTCTGGGTTGTGATATATGTAATCTAGGGATGGGCATTTAAACTTGGTTGACAGTTCCAGTACTCACATGATTTTTTGAGTACTCTAATTAAAATAAAAAGCTATTAAAAAAATATATTTTTAGAACAGCAACTTGTGCTTTTATCTAGATGCCAACAGTGAGCGATAACACCTAATTAACCCTATTATTTAACTAGGCAAGTCAGTTAAGAACAAATAATTTTTTACAATGACAGTCTACCAGGGAACAGTGGGTCAACTTACCTTGTTCAGGGGCAGAACAACAGATTTTTATTAAACTTGTCAGCTCTGGGGATTCGATCCAGCAACACTTTCGGGTTACTAGTCCAACGCTCTAACCACTAGGCTACCTGCCGCCCCATTACAGATAACGAATCCTAATTGCTTCATATACTATATATATATATTCAGTCAAAAAAACAAGTGCCATTTAAGATTAATTTACTGAAACTCTAATATCAATTGTTAATATTATATCATAGAACACAATTTGTAATATCAACTGGTTATATATAGTAGCCTAGGGGGCTAACCAATTCTAAATGCCAGTACAGCAGTTCGCCAAGTAGGGTATTCACTGATGTCACTTACCACAGCCATAAAGTCTAACTTTGTGGAAGAGTAGTCGCTGCCTTGGCAAATACAAATAAGCCCTACCTTTTTCTACAATTTCGCTTCTTAAAGTCAGGTTTAAAATCAAACTTTAACCACACTGCTAACCTTATGCCTCACCCTAACCTTAAATTAAAACTTAAAACAAATGTTATTTTTTTTTAATGAAATTTTACGATAGCTATGTTGACTTTGTAGTTGTGGTAACTAGTGACAACCGCACAATAGCCTAAGCGAAAATGACGCAACTATTCCAAAACTGCAGCTCATTTTCAGAACACATAATTCCCAACTTCAGTAAACCAGTCCATTTTGAATTTGTGATTAAACTGTCGTCATTTGCCAAGGAATGTAGCTCGTGTATCCCATCAGTTTGCTACGTTTTTATATACATTTATTTCTCCTTAGTGCTCTCATAGGACTCCTTAGTGCTCTCATAGGACTCCTTAGTGCTCTCATAGGACTCCTTAGTGCTCTCATAGGACTCCTTAGTGCTCCTTAGTGCTCTCATAGGACTCCTTAGTGCTCCTTAGTGCTCTCATATGACTCCTTAGTGCTCTCATAGGACTCCTTAGTGCTCTCATAGGACTCCTTAGTGCTCTCATAGGACTCCTTAGTGCTCTCATAGGACTCCTTAGTGCTCCTTAGTGCTCTCATAGGACTCCTTAGTGCTCCTTAGTGCTCTCATAGGACTCCTTAGTGCTCTCATAGGACTCCTTAGTGCTCCTTAGTGCTCTCATAGGACTCCTTAGTGCTCTCATAGGACTCCTTAGTGCTCTCATAGGACTCCTTAGTGCTCTCATAGGACTCCTTAGTGCTCTCATATGACTCCTTAGTGCTCTCATAGGACTCCTTAGTGCTCTCATAGGACTCCTTAGTGCTCTCATAGGACTCCTTAGTGCTCTCATAGGACTCCTTAGTGCTCTCATAGGACTCCTTAGTGCTCTCATAGGACTCCTTAGTGCTCTCATAGGACTCCTTAGTGCTCTCATAGGACTCCTTAGTGTTCTCATAGGACTCCTTAGTGCTCTCATAGGACTCCTTAGTGCTCTCATAGGACTCCTTAGTGCTCTCATATGACTCCTTAGTGCTCTCATAGGACTCCTTAGTGCTCTCATAGGACTCCTTAGTGCTCTCATAGGACTCCTTAGTGCTCTCATAGGACTCCTTAGTGCTCTCATAGGACTCCTTAGTGCTCTCATAGGACTCCTTAGTGCTCTCATAGGACTCCTTAGTGCTCTCATAGGACTCCTTAGTGCTCTCATAGGACTCCTTAGTGCTCTCATAGGACTCCTTAGTGCTCTCATAGGACTCCTTAGTGCTCTCATAGGACTCCTTAGTGTTCTCATAGGACTCCTTAGTGCTCTCATAGGACTCCTTAGTGCTCTCATAGGACTCCTTAGTGCTCTCATAGGACTCCTTAGTGCTCTCATAGGACTCCTTAGTGCTCTCATGGGACTCCTTAGTGCTCTCATAGGACTCCTTAGTGCTCTCATAGGACTCCTTAGTGCTCTCATAGGACTCCTTAGTGCTCTCATAGGACTCCTTAGTGCTCTCATAGGACTCCTTAGTGCTCTCATAGGACTCCTTAGTGTTCTCATAGGACTCCTTAGTGCTCTCATAGGACTCCTTAGTGCTCTCATAGGACTCCTTAGTGCTCTCATAGGACTCCTTAGTGCTCTCATAGGACTCCTTAGTGCTCTCATAGGACTCCTTAGTGCTCTCATAGGACTCCTTAGTGCTCTCATAGGACTCCTTAGTGTTCTCATAGGACTCCTTAGTGCTCTCATAGGACTCCTTAGTGCTCTCATAGGACTCCTTAGTGCTCTCATAGGACTCCTTAGTGCTCTCATAGGACTCCTTAGTGTTCTCATAGGACTCCTTAGTGCTCTCATAGGACTCCTTAGTGCTCTCATAGGACTCCTTAGTGCTCTCATAGGACTCCTTAGTGCTCTCATAGGACTCCTTAGTGCTCTCATGGGACTCCTTAGTGCTCTCATAGGACTCCTTAGTGCTCTCATGGGACTCCTTAGTGCTCTCATAGGACTCCTTAGTGCTCTCATATGACTCCTTAGTGCTCTCATAGGACTCCTTAGTGCTCTCATAGTACTCCTTAGTGCTCTCATAGGACTCCTTAGTGCTCTCATAGGACTCATATGACTCCTTAGTGCTCCTTAGTGCTCTCATAGGACTCCTTAGTGCTCTCATAGGACTCCTTAGTGCTCTCATATGACTCCTTAGTGCTCTCATAGGACTCCTTAGTGCTCTCATAGGACTCATATGACTCCTTAGTGCTCCTTAGTGCTCTCATAGGACTCCTTAGTGCTCTCATAGGACTCCTTAGTGCTCTCATAGGACTCCTTAGTGCTCTCATATGACTCCTTAGTGCTCTCATATGACTCCTTAGTGCTCTCATAGGACTCCTTAGTGCTCTCATAGGACTCCTTAGTGCTCTCATAGGACTCCTTAGTGCTCTCATAGGACTCCTTAGTGCTCTCATAGGACTCCTTAGTGCTCTCATATGACTCCTTAGTGCTCTCATAGGACTCCTTAGTGCTCTCATATGACTCCTTAGTGCTCTCATAGGACTCCTTAGTGCTCTCATAGGACTCCTTAGTGCTCTCATAGGACTCCTTAGTGCTCTCATAGGACTCCTTAGTGCTCTCATAGGACTCCTTAGTGCTCTCATAGGACTCCTTAGTGCTCTCATATGACTCATAGGACTCCTTAGTGCTCTCATAGGACTCCTTAGTGCTCTCATAGGACTCCTTAGTGCTCTCATAGGACTCCTTAGTGCTCTCATAGGACTCCTTAGTGCTCTCATAGGACTCCTTAGTGCTCTCATATGACTCCTTAGTGCTCTCATAGGACTCCTTAGTGCTCTCATAGGACTCCTTAGTCCTCTCATAGGACTCCTTAGTGCTCTCATAGGACTCCTTAGTGCTCTCATATGACTCCTTAGTGCTCTCATAGGACTCCTTAGTGCTCTCATAGGACTCCTTAGTGCTCTCATAGGACTCCTTAGTGCTCTCATAGGACTCCTTAGTGCTCTCATAGGACTCCTTAGTGCTCTCATAGGACTCCTTAGTGCTCTCATAGGACTCATAGGACTCCTTAGTGCTCTCATAGGACTCCTTAGTGCTCTCATATGACTCCTTAGTGCTCTCATAGGACTCCTTAGTGCTCTCATAGGACTCCTTAGTGCTCTCATAGGACTCCTTAGTGCTCTCATATGACTCCTTAGTGCTCTCATAGGACTCCTTAGTGCTCTCATAGGACTCCTTAGTGCTCTCATAGGACTCCTTAGTGCTCTCATAGGACTCCTTAGTGCTCTCATAGGACTCCTTAGTGCTCTCATAGGACTCCTTAGTGCTCTCATAGGACTCCTTAGTGCTCTCATATGACTCCTTAGTGCTCTCATAGGACTCCTTAGTGCTCTCATAGGACTCCTTAGTCCTCTCATAGGACTCCTTAGTGCTCTCATAGGACTCCTTAGTGCTCTCATATGACTCCTTAGTGCTCTCATAGGACTCCTTAGTGCTCTCATAGGACTCCTTAGTGCTCTCATAGGACTCCTTAGTGCTCTCATAGGACTCCTTAGTGCTCTCATAGGACTCCTTAGTGCTCTCATAGGACTCATAGGACTCCTTAGTGCTCTCATAGGACTCCTTAGTGCTCTCATATGACTCCTTAGTGCTCTCATAGGACTCCTTAGTGCTCTCATAGGACTCCTTAGTGCTCTCATATGACTCCTTAGTGCTCTCATAGGACTCCTTAGTGCTCTCATAGGACTCCTTAGTGTTCTCATATGACTCCTTAGTGCTCTCATGGGACTCCTTAGTGCTCTCATAGGACTCCTTAGTGCTCTCATATGACTCCTTAGTGCTCTCATGGGACTCCTTAGTGCTCTCATATGACTCCTTAGTGCTCTCATATGACTCCTTAGTGCTCTCATAGGACTCCTTAGTGCTCTCATAGGACTCCTTAGTGCTCTCATAGGACTCCTTAGTGCTCTCATAGGACTCCTTAGTGTTCTCATAGGACTCCTTAGTGCTCTCATGGGACTTCTTAGTGCTCTCATAGGACTCCTTAGTGCTCTCATAGGACTTCTTAGTGTTCTCATATGACTCCTTAGTGCTCTCATAGGACTCCTTAGTGCTCTCATTTTGGATGTAGTCTTGGCTAATAATAGCATAATGCTAATGTTAATTATTCTACCCTCAAACAATGGTGCCATTCTGTTGAGGGCGGACAGAGACATAAAAATAGAGGGGTTGACATTTCACGTTATTGGTGCATTTTGTTATCCACTTGTAAAATGTTGAGGAGAAATGCAAGATTTAAACTGAAATGACATTTTGGTGCATTTTCCTCTACTCTTTAAACCCAAGTCTCATTTGTTTCAAAATGGCAGCCAATACATGGCGGTTGGCTTTACGCATTCCAAATTAGGGCCTACTGTTTGTCAATGTTAACCTTTGTCATGAATGGCGGCACAGACAGGCAGCTGGTGTGGTTTTCATATAAGGGCTTCCAACCACACCTGCACATGTTTCTTTTCTTTGTTTCTTTTAATTTCTTATCTGTATTGTTGTCTATCACTTGTCTTAGACTTAAATCTGAAAATGTGGCAACAAGGAAAAGAAAATAAAGAAAGAGAGGGAGGGAAAAGAACCAGGTCAGCACTATCACCAGGTCAACACTATCACCACCAGGTCAGCACTATCACCAGGTCAACACTATCACCAGGTCAACACTATCACCAGGTCAACACTATCATCACCAGGTCAACACTATCACCAGGTCAACACTATCACCAGGTCAACACTATCATCACCAGGTCAACACTATCACCAGGTCAACACTATCACCAGGTCAACACTATCACCAGGTCAACACTATCACCACCAGGTCAACACTATCACCACCAGGTCAACACTATCATCACCAGGTCAACACTATCATCACCAGGTCAGCACTATCACCAGGTCAACACTATCATCACCAGGTCAACACTATCACCAGGTCAACACTATCACCAGGTCAACACTATCATCACCAGGTCAACACTATCATCACCAGGTCAACACTATCATCACCAGGTCAACACTATCACCAGGTCAACACTATCACCACCAGGTCAACACTATCATCACCAGGTCAGCACTATCACCAGGTCAACACTATCATCACCAGGTCAGCACTATCACCAGGTCAACACTATCACCAGGTCAACACTATCACCAGGTCAACACTATCACCAGGTCAACACTATCATCCTCAGGTCAACACTATCATCACCAGGTCAACACTGTCACCAGGTCAGCACTATCACCACCAGGTCAACACTATCACCAGGTCAGCACTATCACCAGGTCAACACTATCATCACCAGGTCAACACTATCACCAGGTCAACACTATCACCAGGTCAGCACTATCACCAGGTCAACACTATCATCACCAGGTCAACACTATCACCAGGTCAGCACTATCACCAGGTCAACACTATCATCACCAGGTCAACACTATCATCACCAGGTCAACACTATCACCAGGTCAACACTATCACCAGGTCAGCACTATCACCAGGTCAACACTATCACCAGGTCAACACTATCACCAGGTCAACACTATCATCACCAGGTCAACACTATCATCACCAGGTCAGCACTATCACCAGGTCAACACTATCACCAGGTCAACACTATCACCAGGTCAACACTATCACCAGGTCAACACTATCACCAGGCCAACACCAGCTGGCACACAATTATGGTTCTTCAGGGGGAGGCATCCATTTTCCCATTTTTGCTCAAAGTCTCCTGGCTACTGGAAAGAGACTTCCCCTCCTCTTCTTCCCTTCCTCTCCTCGTTCCTTCCTCTCCTCTCCCATCCTCTTCTTCACTCTTCTCTCTTATTCTCTCCTCTCTCGTGCCCTGTGAGGTGTGGTTGAGCTCTGGCAGAAGAGCCATATGTGTCCCGTTGGAAAACCAGCTGGGACACAGCAGATTAGACAGACACTCTGACAGACAGAGAGAAAATAGGCAGACACATATCCAATGAGCCTCCTAGACAGCGTCTGGACAGCAGAGCACACCCACTGCTTTTCCCTGACAGCCAGTAGTGGAGGAGGAAACCTAGAGAGACACACACAGATACAGCCCGCGTGTAAGGACTGTCTTCTCATTCCCGTTATTGTTGAGATTCGGTACAGAGCGGCAGGAACAGCTGAGTGTTGTGCCAGTAACCGAAAAGTCGCTGATTCAAATACACGAGACGACAAGATTTGAAAATCTGTCTGTGTCCTTGAGCAAGGCACTTAAACCCTCATTTGTTCCAGCGGCAATAAAATATATATATTTTTTCAGTCCATAGTCGTTCATCTATAACAAGAGGATTTCTCTCTGTTTAGGAGGAAAAAGCTTTTCAGCTGACTGGGCTGTATAGGGAAGGAGCATTGTTCTCTCTCTCTCTCTCTCTCTCTCTCTCTCTCTCTCTCTCTCTCTTCAAAGGGCTTTATTGGCATAGGAAACATATGTTTACAAAGCCAAAGCAAGTGAAATAGATAATAAACAATATTGTTGTTGCCTAATTGTTTTTGGTAGGTTTCTACACTACTTTCCTTCCATCTATAACATTTCTTAATATTATGCAGTTCCTTTGGCTTTGATGAGTCATGATTAGAATATTGCTCTGTTCAACTAGATTGTGATTTTTCTGTGATCTGATAGGACTGACTGTGAATGTTCTAAGAGACTCTGGGATTGAGGTCAGTGATAAAGTAGTCTACAGTACTTCTGCCAAGAGATGAGCTATAGGTGTACCTACCATAGGAGTCCCCCTCAAAGCCTACCATTGACTATGTACATACCCAGCGTGCGACAGAGCTGCAGGAGTTGTGACCAGTTTATGTTGTCGTAGATGTGTCTAGGAGGGCATATGGGGGAGGGAAGGCTGTCACCTCCAGGTAGGTGTTTGTCCCCGTGTGTACTGAGGGTGTCAGGTTCTTGTCCTGTTCAACTCCCCCTCTAGGATGCAGAAGCTTTCTTCATTGAAGTGATTCTCGTGGGGGGATATAGGCAGTGGAGTAAAGTACTTAAGTAAAAATACTTTAAAGTACTACTTCAATAGTTTTTTGGGGTATCTTTGCTTCACTATTTATATTTTTGACTACTTTGACTTCTACTGTGACTTCTACTGTTACCGTAATAGAAAATGACTCAAGTATCTTTATTCAAGTATGACAAGTGGGTACTTGTTCCATCACTGGATATAGGTAGCACACAGAAGGACATTCTTCTCTCTTGAAGTCATTTCCTTTCGAATTTCTAGCCAAATATTTTCCTGTTTTGATTAATTTAATAGAGTGAGTTAGGTCCCGCAAAGAGGGCCTCAACATGAAAGTCACACACAGCCCAGGCCGTGAGCAGGCAAACAGGCAACCAGGTCAGGATAAACTACCGTTCCACAATATTTTTTCCCCGCCACACCACTCTGGGACCTGTGGTGCCACCTCAAACCTTGCTAACAGCCGATACAGCCTATACCGATACACCACAGGTTGAGGGGACCTCTCAGGGGAACTTGTTTCCTAAACCACAGGTTGAGGGGAGCTCTCAGGGGAACTTGTTTCCTAAACCACAGGTTGAGGGGAGCTCTCAGGGGAAACGTGTTTCCTAAACCACAGGTTGAGGGGAGCTCTCAGGGGAACTTGTTTCCTAAACCACAGGTTGAGGGGGGCTCTCAGGGGAAACGTGTTTCCTAAACCACAGGTTGAGGGGAGCTCTCAGGGGAACTTGTTTCCTAAACCACAGGTTGAGGGGAGCTCTCAGGGGAACTTGTTCCCTAAACCACAGGTTGAGGGGAGCTCTCAGGGGAACTTGTTTCCTAAACCACAGGTTGAGGGGAGCTCTCAGGGGAAACGTGTTTCCTAAACCACAGGTTGAGGGGAGCTCTCAGGGGAAACTTGTTTCCTAAACCACAGGTTGAGGGGAGCTCTCAGGTGAAGTCAGGGGAAACTTGTTTCCTAAACCACAGGTTGAGGGGACCTCTCAGGGGAAACGGTGTTTCCTAACCCACAGGTTTAGGGGAGCTCTCAGAGGAAACTTGTTTCCTAACCCACAGGTTGAGGGGAGCTCTCAGGGGAAACTTGTTTCCTAAACCACAGGTTGAGGGGAGCTCTCAGGGGAAACTTGTTTCCTAACCCACAGGTTGAGGGGAGCTCTCAGGGGAAACTTGTTTCCTAACCCACAGGTTGAGGGGAGCTCTCCTGGAAAACTTGTTTCCTAAACCACAGGTTGAGGGGGGCTCTCAGGGGAAACGTGTTTCCTAAACCACAGGTTGAGGGGAGCTCTCAGGGGAAACTTGTTTCCTAACCCACAGGTTGAGGGGAGCTCTCCTGGAAAACTTGTTTCCTAACCCACAGGTTGAGGGGGGCTCTCAGGGGAAACTTGTTTCCTAAACCACAGGTTGAGGGGAGCTCTCAGGGGAAACTTGTTTCCTAACCCACAGGTTGAGGGGAGCTCTCAGGGGAACTTGTTTCCTAACCCACAGGTTGAGGGGGGCTCTCAGGGGAAATGTGTTTCCTAATCCACAGGTTGAGGGGAGCTCTCAGGGGAAACTTGTTTCCTAAACCACAGGTTGAGGGGAGCTCTCAGGGGAAATGTGTTTCCTAATCCACAGGTTGAGGGGAGCTCTCAGGGGAAACTTGTTTCCTAAACCACAGGTTGAGGGGAGCTCTCAGGGGAAATGTGTTTCCTAAACCACAGGTTGAGGGGGGCTCTCAGGGGAAACTTGTTTCCTAAACCACAGGTTGAGGGGAGCTCTCAGGGGAAACGTGTTTCCTAAACCACAGGTTGAGGGGGGCTCTCAGGGGAAACGTGTTTCCTAAACCACAGGTTGAGGGGGGCTCTCAGGGGAAACTTGTTTCCTAAACCACAGGTTGAGGGGAGCTCTCAGGGGAAACTTGTTTCCTAACCCACAGGTTGAGGGGGGCTCTCAGGGGAAACTTGTTTCCTAAACCACAGGTTGAGGGGAGCTCTCAGGGGAAACTTGTTTCCTAACCCACAGGTTGAGGGGAGCTCTCAGGGGAAACTTGTTTCCTAAACCACAGGTTGAGGGGAGCTCTCAGGGGAAACTTGTTTCCTAAACCACAGGTTGAGGGGAGCTCTCAGGGGAAACTTGTTTCCTAACCCACAGGTTGAGGGGGGCTCTCAGGGGAAACTTGTTTCCTAACCCACAGGTTGAGGGGGGCTCTCAGGGGAAACGTGTTTCCTAAACCACAGGTTGAGGGGGGCTCTCAGGGGAAACGGTGTTTCCTAAACCACAGGTTGAGGGGAGCTCTCAGGGGAAACTTGTTTCCTAAACCACAGGTTGAGGGGAACTCTCAGGGGAAACTTGTTTCCTAAACCACAGGTTGAGGGGAGCTCTCAGGGGAAACTTGTTTCCTAAACCACAGGTTGAGGGGAGCTCTCAGGGGAAACTTGTTTCCTAAACCACAGGTTGAGGGGAACTCTCAGGGGAAACTTGTTTCCTAAACCACAGGTTGAGGGGAGCTCTCAGGGGAAACTTGTTTCCTAAACCACAGGTTGAGGGGAGCTCTCAGGGGAAACTTGTTTCCTAAACCACAGGTTGAGGGGAGCTCTCAGGGGAAACTTGTTTCCTAAACCACAGGTTGAGGGGAGCTCTCAGGGGAAACGTGTTTCCTAAACCACAGGTTGAGGGGGGCTCTCAGGGGAAACGTGTTTCCTAAACCACAGGTTGAGGGGGGCTCTCAGGGGAAACGTGTTTCCTAACCCACAGGTTGAGGGGAGCTCTCAGCAATAGTTCAATAGGGTATTTATAGGAGAAAGATGCAGTTGTGATTCCAGTCTCGTGGTTTGTTGTTGGGACTTTTCTCTTCCTCTTTTTCCCTTTGGATGAATCTGCAGAGTGCAGCCATGTGTCTATAGCAGAATAGGTGAAGGGCATCCCAGCATGCTGCAGGGTGTAAAACATGATGTGTGACAGTGAGCTGTTGTATATGTAGTCTGTTATCTCTCCCGGTGTCTTTAGTCACAGTCGGAGATCCTGTATGAGGAGATCTGACTGAGTGGACTAGACAATGGCATGTGTCCATGCTTGCTCATGCACACACACAGGTAGTACAGACAGACACCTATGGTAGCTGGAGCACAAGAAGACAGTGCCCCCCCCCCCCCCCCCTCATCTCTCCCCCTTCATCTCCCCCCTCATCACTCCCCCTCATCTCTCCCCCCTCATCTCCCCCCTCATCACTCCCCCTCATCTCTCCCCCTTCATCTCTCCCCCTCATCTCTCCCCCCTTCATCTCTCCCCCTTCATCTCTCCCCCTTCATCTCTCCCCCTTCATCTCTCCCCTTCATCTCTCCCCTTCATCTCTCCCCCTTCATCTCTCCCCCTCAAATCTCGACAAGGCCCAATGTGCCCCATCCCCCTCCCTCCTCCTTCCTGATAAGCGTACCCTGAAGAAGGCCTCTTCACTCTTTCCACTAAGCCTCGTTCCGTGATCTCTCTCCTGTTCATGGGCCCCTGAGTCAAGAACCAACATGTCAGCCTGGCTCCTGTCCTCTCTATGTGTGTATAGAGACTGAGCATGTCCTCTCTATGTGTGTTTAGAGACTGAGCCTGTCCTCTCTATGTGTGTATAGAGACTGAGCCTGTCCTCTCTATGTGTGTATAGAGACTGAGCCTGTCCTCTCTATATGTGTATAGAGACTGAGCCTGTCCTCTCTATGTGTGTATAGAGACTGAGCCTGTCCTCTCTATATGTGTATAGAGACTGAGCCTGTCCTCTCTATGTGTGTATAGAGACTGAGCCTGTCCTCTCTATGTGTGTATAGAGACTGAGCCTGTCCTCTCTATGTGTGTATAGAGACTGAGCCTGTCCTCTCTATGTGTGTATAGAGACTGAGCCTGTCCTCTCTATGTGTGTATAGAGACTGAGCCTGTCCTCTCTATGTGTGTATAGAGACTGAGCCTGTCCTCTCTATGTGTGTATAGAGACTGAGCCTGTCCTCTCTATGTGTGTGTAGAGACTGAGCCTGTCCTCTCTATGTGTGTATAGAGACTGAGCCTGTCCTCTCTATGTGTGTATAGAGACTGAGCATGTCCTCTCTATGTGTGTTTAGAGACTGAGCCTGTCCTCTCTATGTGTGTGTAGAGACTGAGCCTGTCCTCTCTATGTGTGTTTAGAGACTGAGCATGTCCTCTCTATGTGTGTATAGAGACTGAGCCTGTCCTCTCTATGTGTGTTTAGAGACTGAGCATGTCCTCTCTATATGTGTATAGAGACTGAGCCTGTCCTCTCTATGTGTGTATAGAGACTGAGCCTGTCCTCTCTATGTGTGTATAGAGACTGAGCCTGTCCTCTCTATATGTGTATAGAGACTGAGCCTGTCCTCTCTATGTGTGTATAGAGACTGAGCCTGTCCTCTCTATATGTGTATAGAGACTGAGCCTGTCCTCTCTATGTGTGTATAGAGACTGAGCCTGTCCTCTCTATGTGTGTATAGAGACTGAGCCTGTCCTCTCTATGTGTGTATAGAGACTGAGCCTGTCCTCTCTATGTGTGTATAGAGACTGAGCCTGTCCTCTCTATGTGTGTATAGAGACTGAGCCTGTCCTCTCTATGTGTGTATAGAGACTGAGCCTGTCCTCTCTATGTGTGTATAGAGACTGAGCCTGTCCTCTCTATGTGTGTGTAGAGACTGAGCCTGTCCTCTCTATGTGTGTATAGAGACTGAGCCTGTCCTCTCTATGTGTGTATAGAGACTGAGCCTGTCCTCTCTATATGTGTATAGAGACTGAGCCTGTCCTCTCTATGTGTGTTTAGAGACTGGGCCTGTCCTCTCTATGTGTGTGTAGAGACTGAGCCTGTCCTCTCTATGTGTGTTTAGAGACTGAGCATGTCCTCTCTATGTGTGTATAGAGACTGAGCCTGTCCTCTCTATGTGTGTTTAGAGACTGAGCATGTCCTCTCTATATGTGTATAGAGACTGAGCCTGTCCTCTCTATGTGTGTTTAGAGACTGAGCCTGTCCTCTCTATGTGTGTTTAGAGACTGAGCCTGTCCTCTCTATGTGTGTAGAGACTGAGCCTGTCCTCTCTATGTGTGTTTAGAGACTGAGCCTGTCCTCTCTATGTGTGTAGAGAGACTGAGCCTGTCCTCTCTATGTGTGTATAGAGACTGAGCCTGTCCTCTCTATATGTGTATAGAGACTGAGCCTGTCCTCTCTATGTGTGTATAGAGACTGAGCCTGTCCTCTCTATGTGTGTATAGAGACTGAGCCTGTCCTCTCTATGTGTGTTTAGAGACTGAGCCTGTCCTCTCTATGTGTGTGTAGAGACTGAGCCTGTCCTCTCTATGTGTGTATAGAGACTGAGCCTGTCCTCTCTATATGTGTAGAGAGACTGAGCCTGTCCTCTCTATGTGTGTTTAGAGACTGAGCCTGTCCTCTCTATGTGTGTAGAGAGACTGAGCCTGTCCTCTCTATGTGTGTATAGAGACTGAGCCTGTCCTCTCTATATGTGTATAGAGACTGAGCCTGTCCTCTCTATGTGTGTTTAGAGACTGAGCCTGTCCTCTCTATGTGTGTAGAGAGACTGAGCCTGTCCTCTCTATGTGTGTATAGAGACTGAGCCTGTCCTCTCTATATGTGTATAGAGACTGAGCCTGTCCTCTCTATGTGTGTAGAGAGACTGAGCCTGTCCTCTCTATGTGTGTATAGAGACTGAGCCTGTCCTCTCTATGTGTGTATAGAGACTGAGCCTGTCCTCTCTATGTGTGTAGAGAGACTGAGCCTGTCCTCTCTATGTGTGTTTAGAGACTGAGCATGTCCTCTCTATGTGTGTATAGAGACTGAGCCTGTCCTCTCTATGTGTGTATAGAGACTGAGCCTGTCCTCTCTATGTGTGTATAGAGACTGAGCCTGTCCTCTCTATGTGTGTATAGAGACTGAGCCTGTCCTCTCTATGTGTGTATAGAGACTGAGCCTGTCCTCTCTATATGTGTATAGAGACTGAGCCTGTCCTCTCTATGTGTGTTTAGAGACTGGGCCTGTCCTCTCTATGTGTGTGTAGAGACTGAGCCTGTCCTCTCTATGTGTGTTTAGAGACTGAGCATGTCCTCTCTATGTGTGTATAGAGACTGAGCCTGTCCTCTCTATGTGTGTTTAGAGACTGAGCATGTCCTCTCTATATGTGTATAGAGACTGAGCCTGTCCTCTCTATGTGTGTTTAGAGACTGAGCCTGTCCTCTCTATGTGTGTTTAGAGACTGAGCCTGTCCTCTCTATGTGTGTAGAGACTGAGCCTGTCCTCTCTATGTGTGTTTAGAGACTGAGCCTGTTCTCTCTATGTGTGTAGAGAGACTGAGCCTGTCCTCTCTATGTGTGTATAGAGACTGAGCCTGTCCTCTCTATATGTGTATAGAGACTGAGCCTGTCCTCTCTATGTGTGTATAGAGACTGAGCCTGTCCTCTCTATGTGTGTATAGAGACTGAGCCTGTCCTCTCTATGTGTGTTTAGAGACTGAGCCTGTCCTCTCTATGTGTGTGTAGAGACTGAGCCTGTCCTCTCTATGTGTGTATAGATACTGAGCCTGTCCTCTCTATATGTGTAGAGAGACTGAGCCTGTCCTCTCTATGTGTGTTTAGAGACTGAGCCTGTCCTCTCTATGTGTGTAGAGAGACTGAGCCTGTCCTCTCTATGTGTGTATAGAGACTGAGCCTGTCCTCTCTATATGTGTATAGAGACTGAGCCTGTCCTCTCTATGTGTGTTTAGAGACTGAGCCTGTCCTCTCTATGTGTGTAGAGAGACTGAGCCTGTCCTCTCTATGTGTGTTTAGAGACTGGGCCTGTCCTCTCTATGTGTGTGTAGAGACTGAGCCTGTCCTCTCTATGTGTGTTTAGAGACTGAGCATGTCCTCTCTATGTGTGTATAGAGACTGAGCCTGTCCTCTCTATGTGTGTTTAGAGACTGAGCATGTCCTCTCTATATGTGTATAGAGACTGAGCCTGTCCTCTCTATGTGTGTTTAGAGACTGAGCCTGTCCTCTCTATGTGTGTTTAGAGACTGAGCCTGTCCTCTCTATGTGTGTAGAGACTGAGCCTGTCCTCTCTATGTGTGTTTAGAGACTGAGCCTGTTCTCTCTATGTGTGTAGAGAGACTGAGCCTGTCCTCTCTATGTGTGTATAGAGACTGAGCCTGTCCTCTCTATATGTGTATAGAGCCTGAGCCTGTCCTCTCTATGTGTGTATAGAGACTGAGCCTGTCCTCTCTATGTGTGTATAGAGACTGAGCCTGTCCTCTCTATGTGTGTTTAGAGACTGAGCCTGTCCTCTCTATGTGTGTGTAGAGACTGAGCCTGTCCTCTCTATGTGTGTATAGAGACTGAGCCTGTCCTCTCTATATGTGTAGAGAGACTGAGCCTGTCCTCTCTATGTGTGTTTAGAGACTGAGCCTGTCCTCTCTATGTGTGTAGAGAGACTGAGCCTGTCCTCTCTATGTGTGTATAGAGACTGAGCCTGTCCTCTCTATATGTGTATAGAGACTGAGCCTGTCCTCTCTATGTGTGTTTAGAGACTGAGCCTGTCCTCTCTATGTGTGTAGAGAGACTGAGCCTGTCCTCTCTATGTGTGTATAGAGACTGAGCCTGTCCTCTCTATATGTGTATAGAGACTGAGCCTGTCCTCTCTATGTGTGTAGAGAGACTGAGCCTGTCCTCTCTATGTGTGTATAGAGACTGAGCCTGTCCTCTCTATGTGTGTATAGAGACTGAGCCTGTCCTCTCTATGTGTGTAGAGAGACTGAGCCTGTCCTCTCTATGTGTGTTTAGAGACTGAGCATGTCCTCTCTATGTGTGTATAGAGACTGAGCCTGTCCTCTCTATGTGTGTATAGAGACTGAGCCTGTCCTCTCTATGTGTGTATAGAGACTGAGCATGTCCTCTCTATGTGTGTATAGAGACTGAGCCTGTCCTCTCTATGTGTGTATAGAGACTGAGCCTGTCCTCTCTATGTGTGTATAGAGACTGAGCCTGTCCTCTCTATGTGTGTATAGAGACTGAGCCTGTCCTCTCTATGTGTGTTTAGAGACTGAGCCTGTCCTCTCTATGT
>NW_024058300.1:50000-60030 GCF_016432855.1 Salvelinus namaycush
ATTGAGGACGGAGGTTAGCTCTGAGAGTTAGTGATCGAGGACGGAGGTTAGCTCTGAGAGTTAGTGGTTGAGGACTCAGGTTAGCTCTGAGAGTTAGTGGTTGAGGACTCAGGTTAGCTCTGAGAGTTAGTGGTTGATGACTCAGGTTAGCTCTGAGAGTTAGTGGTTGAGGACTCAGGTTAGCTCTGCGAGTTAGTGATTGAGGACGGATGTTAGCTCTGAGAGTTAGTGGTTGAGGACTCAGGTTAGCTCTGAGAGTTAGTGATTGAGGACTCAGGTTAGCTCTGAGAGTTAGTGGTTGAGGAATCAGGTTAGCTCTGAGAGTTAGTGGTTGAGGACTCAGGTTAGCTCTGAGAGTTAGTGATTGAGGACTCAGGTTAGCTCTGAGAGTTAGTGGTTGAGGACTCAGGTTACCTCTGAGAGTTAGTGGTTGAGGACTCAGGTTAGCTCTGAGAGTTAGTGATTGAGGACTCAGGTTAGCTCTGAGAGTTAGTGATTGAGGACTCAGGTTAGCTCTGAGAGTTAGTGATTGAGGACTCAGGTTAGCTCTGAGAGTTAGTGGTTGAGGACTCAGGTTAGCCCTGAGAGTTAGTGGTTGAGGACTCAGGTTAGCTCTGAGAGTTAGTGGTTGAGGACTCAGGTTAGCTCTGAGAGTTAGTGGTTGAGGACTCAGGTTAGCTCTGAGAGTTAGTGGTTGAGGACTCAGGTTAGCTCTGAGAGTTAGTGGTTGAGGACTCAGGTTAGCTCTGAGAGTTAGTGATTGAGGACGGAGGTTAGCTCTGAGAGTTAGTGGTTGAGGACTCAGGTTAGCTCTGAGAGTTAGTGGTTGAGGACTCAGGTTAGCTCTGAGAGTTAGTGGTTGAGGACTCAGGTTAGCTCTGAGAGTTAGTGGTTGAGGACTCAGGTTAGCTCTGAGAGTTAGTGGTTGAGGACTCAGGTTAGCTATGAGAGTTAGTGGTTGAGGACTCAGGTTAGCTCTGAGAGTTAGTGGTTGAGGACTCAGGTTAGCTCTGAGAGTTAGTGATTGTGTACATGGAGTGTGTGCAGACTTCTGGACTTCTCAGGAGCCTCTCCTCTCTGATTTTATATGATGTGTGTCTGATGTGACGTGACCCGTCTTCACCTCTGTTGCTGTCCCTCTGGACTGTAACACTGTGACTGATTCCCAAATGGCATCCTATTCCCTACGTAGTCCACTACTTTAGACCAGAGCCCTATATAGTGCACCACTTCTCACCAGAGCCCTATATAGTGCACTACTTTTCACCAGAGCCCTATATAGTGCACTACTTTTCACCAGAGCCCTATATAGTGCACTACTTTAGACCAGAGCCCTATATAGTGCACTACTTTTCACCAGAGCCCTATATATGGAATAGGATGCCATTTTGGATGCAGCCCCAGACACTGTGCAGGCCCCCTGCCTCTCTCCCTGTCTCCCTGCCTCTCTCCATGTCTCCCTCTCTCCCTCCCTGTCTCTCTTTCTCCCTCCCTGTCTCCCTCTCTCCCTCCCTGTCTCCCTGCCTCTCTCCCTGTCTCCCTCTCTCCCTCCCTGTCTCTCTTTCTCCCTCTCCCTCCCTGTCTCCCTGCCTCTCTCCCTGTCTCTCTTTCTCCCTCCCTGTCTCTCTTTCTCCCTCCCTGTCTCCCTGTCTCCCTGCCTCTCTCCCCATCTCTCTCCCTGTATGTCTTCATGCCTGTCTCCCTCTCTCCCTCCCTGTCTCTCTTTCTCCCTCCCTGTCTCCCTGTCTCCCTCCCTGTCTCCCCACCTCTCTCCCTGCCTCTCTCCCCATCTGTCTTCCTGCCTGTCTCCCTCTCTGTCTCCCTCTCTCCCTCCCTGTCTCCCTGCCTCTATCCCCGCCTGTCTCCCTGCCTCTCTCCCTACCTGTCTCCCTCTCTCCCTCCCTCTCTCTCTTCCTCTCTCTCTTCCTCTTCCTCTCTCTCTTCCTCTCTCTCTTCCTCTTCTTCTCTCTCTTCCTCTTTCTCTCTCTCTCTTCCTCTTCCTCTCTCTCTTCCTCTTCCTCTTCCTCTCTCTCTTCCTCTTCTTCTCCCTCTTCCTCTTCCTCTCTCTCTCTCTCTCTCTTCCTCTCTCTCTCTCTTCCTCTTCTTCCCTCTCTCTCTCTCTCTCTCTCTCTCTCTCTCTCTCTCTCTCTCTCTCTTCCTCTTCCTCTCTCCCTTCCTCTTTCTCCCCCTTTCCCTGAGATCAGACTGTCCCTTAAACTCTCTTTGGCCTGTGGCATTTTGACCTGGGCGTGTGTGAGATTGGGTTAAACTCCTTTCCTACCATCCCTCCCTCTTTCCCCCTTTCCCCCTTCCTTCCTCAGGTGCCAGCAGGCCCATCGTTCAACCCCTCCCACCCCCCCCACCCGCTCTTCCTTCTCCCTGCTAATCACCATGGTAATCTGGGGCAGCAGGATTCTGGAATGCACAACCAACTCCCCGAGGAATGTGTACAATTAATAACCCCACTGTGTGTGTGTGTGTGTGTGTGTGTGTGTGTGTGTGTGTGTGTGTGTGTGTGTGTGTGTGTGTGTGTGTGTGTGTGTGTGTGTGTGTGTGTGTGTGTGTGTGTGTGTGTGTGTGTGTGTGTGTGTGTTTTTTATTTTTTATTTTTTTTATTTCACCTTTATTTAACCAGGTAGGCTAGTTGAGAACAAGTTCTCATTTGCAACTGCGACCTGGCCAAGATAAAGCATAGCAGTGTGAACAGACAACAACACAGAGTTACACATGGAGTAAACAATAAACAAGTCAATAACATGGTAGAAAAAAAGAGAATCTATATACAATGTGTGCAAAAGGCATGAGGAGGTAGGCAATAAATTGAATAATTACAATTTAGCAGATTAACACTGGAGTGATAAATCATCAGATGATCATGTGCAAGTAGAGATACTGGTGTGCAAAAGAGCAGAAAAGTAAATAAATAAAAGCAGTATGGGGGGTGAGGTAGGTAAATTGGGTGGGCTATATACCGATGGACTATGTACAGCTGCAGCGATCGGTTAGCTGCTCGGATAGCTGATGTTTAAAGTTGTTGAGGGAGATAAAAGTCACCAACTTCAGAGATTTTTGCAATTCGTTCCAGTCGCAGGCAGCAGAGAACTGGAAGGAAAGGCGTCCAAATGAGGTTTTGGCTTTAGGGATGATCAGTGAGATACACCTGCTGGAGCGCGTGCTACGGGTGGGTGTAGCCATCGTGACCAGTGAACTGAGATAAGGCGGCACTTTACCTAGCATAGCCTTGTAGATGACCTGGAGCCAGTGGGTCTGACGACGAACATGTAGCGAGGGCCAGCTGACTAGGGCATACAGGTCACAGTGGTGGGTGGTATATAGGGCTTTGGTGACAGAACGGATGGCACTGTGATAAACTGCATCCAGTTTGCTGAGTAGAGTATTGGAAGCTATTTTGTAGATGACATCGCCGAAGTCGAGGATCGGTAGGATAGTCAGTTTTACTAGGGTAAGTTTGGCGGCGTGAGTGAAGGAGGCTTTGTTGCGAAATAGAAAGCCGACTAGATTTGTTTTTGGATTGGAGATGTTTGATATGAGTCTGGAAGGAGAGTTTGCAGTCTAACCAGACACCTAGGTACTTATAGATGTCCACATATTCTAGGTCGGAACCGTCCAGGGTGGTGATGCTAGTCGGGCGTGCGGGTGCAGGCATCGAACGGTTGAAAAGCATGCATTTGGTTTTACTAGCGTTTAAGAGCAGTTGGAGGCCACGGAAGGAGTGTTGTATGGCATTGAAGCTCGTTTGGAGGTTAGATAGCACAGTGTCCAAGGAAGGGCCAGAAGTATACAGAATGGTGTCGTCTGCGTAGAGGTGGATCAGGGAATCGCCCGCAGCAAGAGCAACATCATTGATATATACAGAGAAAAGAGTCGGCCCGAGAATTGAACCCTGTGGTACCCCCATAGAGACTGCCAGAGGACCGGACAACATGCCCTCCGATTTGACACACTGAACTCTGTCTGCAAAGTAGTTGGTGAACCAGGCAAGGCAGTCATTAGAAAAACCGAGGCTACTGAGTCTGCCGATAAGAATATGGTGATTGACAGAGTCGAAAGCCTTGGCCAGGTCGATGAAGACGGCTGCACAGTACTGTCTTTTATCGATGGCGGTTATGATATCATTTAGTACCTTGAGCGTGGCTGAGGTGCACCCGTGACCGGCTCGGAAACCGGATTGCACAGCGGAGAAGGTACGGTGGGATTCGAGATGGTCAGTGATCTGTTTGTTGACTTGGCTTTCGAAGACCTTAGATAGGCAGGGCAGGATGGATATAGGTCTGTAGCAGTTTGGGTCTAGAGTGTCTCCCCCTTTGAAGAGGGGGATGACCGCGGCAGCTTTCCAATCCTTGGGGATCTCAGATGATACGAAGGAGAGGTTGAACAGGCTGGTAATAGGGGGTGCGACAATGGCGGCGGACAGTTTCAGAAATAGGGGGTCCAGATTGTCAAGCCCAGCTGATTTGTATGGGTCCAGGTTTTCCAGCTCTTTCAGAACATCTGCTATCTGGATTTGGGTAAAGGAGAAGCTGGGGAGGCTTGGGCGAGTAGCAGCGGGGGGGGGCGGGGCTGTTGGCCAAGGCTGGAGTCGCCAGGAGGAAGGCATGGCCAGCCATTGAGAAATGCTTGTTGAAGTTTTCGATTATCACGGATTTATCGGTGGTGACCGTGTTACCTAGCCTCAGTGCAGTGGGCAGCTGGGAGGAGGTGCTCTTGTTCTCCATGGACTTTACAGTATCCCAGAACTTTTTGGAGTTAGAGCTACAGGATGCAAATTTCTGCTTGAAAAAGCTGGCCTTTGCTTTCCTGACTGACTGCGTGTATTGGTTCCTGACTTCCCTGAACAGTTGCATATCGCGGGGGCTCTTCGATGCTATTGCAGTTCGCCACAGGATGTTTTTGTGCTGGTCGAGGGCAGTCAGGTCTGGAGTGAACCAAGGGCTATATCTGTTCTTAGTTCTGCATTTTTTGAACGGAGCATGCTTGTCTAATATGGTGAGGAAGTAACTTTTAAAGAATGACCAGGCATCCTCAACTGACGGGATGAGGTCAATATCCTTCCAGGGTACCCGGGCCAGGTCCATTAGAAAGGCCTGCTCGCAGAAGTGTTTTAGGGAGCGTTTGACAGTGATGAGGGGTGGTCGTTTGACCGCGGACCCGTAGCGGATACAGGCAATGAGGCAGTGATCGCTGAGATCTTGATTGAAGACAGCAGAGGTGTATTTGGAGGGCAAGTTGGTCAGGATAATGTCTATTAGGGTGCCCATGTTTACGGATTTAGGGTTGTACCTGGTGGGTTCCTTGATGATTTGTGTGAGATTGAGGGCATCTAGCTTAGATTGTAGGACTGCCAGGGTGTTAAGCATATCCCAGTTTAGGTCACCTAACAGAACAAACTCTGAAGCTAGATGGGGAGCGATCAATTCACAGATGGTGTCCAGGGCACAGCTGGGAGCTGAGGGGGGTCGGTAGCAGGCGGCAACAGTGAGAGACTTATTTCTGGAGAGATTAATTTTTAAAATTAGAAGTTCGAACTGTTTGGGCATAGACCTGGAAAGTATGACAGAACTTTGCAGGCTATCTCTGCAGTAGATTGCAACTCCTCCCCCTTTGGCAGTTCTATCTTGACGGAAAGTGTTATAGTTGGGTATGGAAATCTCAGAATTTTTGGTGGCCTTCCTAAGCCAGGATTCAGACACGGCAAGGACATCAGGGTTGGCAGAGTGTGCTAAAGCGGTGAGTAAGACAAACTTAGGGAGGAGGCTTCTGATGTTGACATGCATGAGGCCAAGGCTTTTTCGATCACAGAAGTCAACAAATGAGGGTGCCTGGGGACATGCAGGGCCTGGGTTTACCTCCACATCACCCGAGGAACAGAGGAGTAGTAGGATGAGGGTGCGGCTAAAGGCTATCAAAACTGGTCGCCTAGAGCGTTGGGGACAAGGAATAAAAGGAGCAGATTTATGGGCGTGGTAGAATAGATTCTGGGCATAATGTGCAGACAGGGGTATGGTGGGGCACGGGTACAGCGGAGGCAATCCCAGGCACTGGGTGATGATAAGAGAGGTTGTATCTCTGGACATGCTGGTCTCAATGGGTGAGGTCACCGCATGTGTGGGAGGTGGGACAAAGGAGGTATCAGAGGTACGGAGAGTGGAACTACGGGGTCCATTGCAAACCAAAACAATGATAACTAGCCTGAACAACAGTATACAAGGCATATTGATATTTGAGAGAGACATACAGTAAGGCATAAAATAATAGCGATTCCGTATCACATTGGGTGAGGTAGGTTACCGGAAGGTATAATCGAATTAAAAATCGAAAAGAGATAGAAAAAAAAATTAAAATATATACAAGAAATACGAAAAATACAAACGTACACGAGAGGACTAAACAAACACGTCTACACTGCTACGCCATCTTGGATAAGTGTGTGTGTGTGTGTGAGAGAGAGATCCTCACAGGGCCATTCACTGGTCCCAGGCATTTATTGGTCAGATGCATTTCAAAGCCATTTTTATTTGATTTATTTAACCTTTAAACAAGGAGTCACATTGAGATTAAAAATCTATTTTTACAAGAGAGCCCTGTTTACATTACCTTAAAAACAGAATAATAAAACATACGCACATATGTGTGTATAAAACAATATAATTCAGCACACAATAACAAAATAAACATATTTAATAAAAGCAATCACCTTGGACCTCGGACTTATTTTGTCTCCTTATTTTGACATTGACCACATAGAGGTCCTGTCTGTAAGGTTAGTTCAACTCTGGTAAAAGTTTAATGATTACTTCAAGCTCTACATTTCATGAATAGTGTTGAGGTGGTAGAATTACTTACATATTAACCAGAGAGTGCCTTCCAGTACCGCTTTACAATACCACAGGCTTAGTATTGGTGCTGTTCCACACACACACACACACACACACACACACACACACACACACACACACACACACACACACACACACACACACACACACACACACACACACACACACACACACACACACACACACACACACAGAGCTGACTGACACAGAGCTGACTGACACAGAGCTGACTGACACACACACACACACACACACAGAGCTGACTGACACACACACACACACACACAGAGCTGACTGACACACACACACACACACACACACACACACACACACACACACACACACACACACACACACACACACACACACACACACACACACACACACACACACACAGAGCTGACTGACACACACACAGAGCTGACTGACACACACACAGAGCTGACTGACACACACAGAGCTGACTGACACACACACAGAGCTGACTGACACACACACAGAGCTGACTGACACACACACACACACACACACACACAGAGCTGACTGACACACACACACACACACACACACACACACACACACACACACACACACACACACACACACACACACACACACACACACAGAGCTGACTGACACACACACACACACACACACACACACACACACACACACACACACACACACACACACACACACACACACACACACACACACACACACACACACACACAGAGCTGACTGACACACACACACACACACACACACACACACACACACACACACACACACACACAGAGCTGACTGACACACACACACACACACACACACACACACACAGAGCTGACTGACACAATGACTGAACGGTTTAGGTCCCTTCCTTTTCCAGACAGGAAGTTGTTCTAACCAGGGCGTGAAGGATCTTATCTAACAGGAAGTTGTTCTAACCAGGGCGTGAAGGATCTTATCTAACAGGAAGTTGTTCTAACCAGGGCGTGAAGGATCTTATCTAACAGGAAGTTGTTCTAACCGGGGAATGAAGGATCTTATCTAACAGGAAGTTGTTCTAACCAGGGCGTGAAGGATCTTTTCTAACAGGAAGTTGTTCTAACCGGGGAATGAAGGATCTTATCTAACAGGAAGTTGTTCTAACCAGGGCGTGAAGGATCTTATCTAACAGGAAGTTGTTCTAACCGGGGCGTGAAGGATCTTATCTAACAGGAAGTTGTTCTAACCGGGGAATGAAGGATCTTATCTAACAGGAAGTTGTTCTAACCAGGGCGTGAAGGATCTTATCTAACAGGAAGTTGTTCTAACCGGGGCGTGAAGGATCTTATCTAACAGGAAGTTGTTCTAACCGGGGCATGAAGGAGTTTATCTAACAGGGCGATACAGAACTGTAACCCCACACCCTACTGGCCGAGAGCAAAAACCTCACACCCTATTGGCCGAGAGCAAAAACCTCACATCCAATAGGCCGAGAGCAAAAACCTCACACCCTATTGGCCGAGAGCAAAAACCTCACATCCTATTGGCCGAGAGCATAAACCTCACACCCTATTGGCCGAGAGCATAAACCTCACACCCTATTGGCCGAGAGCAAAAACCTCACACCCTATTGGCCGAGAGCAAAAACCTCATATCCTATTGGAAATAGACCTCTGAACTTTTCACCTATTACTACCTGTCAGGGCAATGGGATTGAGACTATAACCTCATATAAATATCTTGGAATTTTAATTGATGACGGCCCCTCTTTTAAATTGCATATTCAACAACTTACAAAAAAATTGAAACTGAAATTGGGATTTTATTTTAGGAATAAGGCCTGTTTTTCTTTTGAAGCCAGAAGGAGGCTAGTATCAGCTACATTTATGCCTTTACTAGACTATGGGGATATTTTATATATGAATGCTTCCGCTCAGTGTTTGAGATCAATTGACACCCTTTACCATGGCACTTATTGATTTATTTTAAACTGCAAAACCCTTACGCACCACTGCACTTTGTATACCAGGGTTGGCTGGCCTTCTCTAGTCACTCGTAGGCTCAGTCACTGGTATACTTTTATTTACAAAGCCATTTTGGGTTTACTACCTTTTTATTTGGGCATTTTTATTGTTCAGAAATGTGGTGGGTACTCTCTTCGTTCGCTGGACTTTATCCTGCTAACTGTTCCAAATGTCCGAACTGAATTTGGTAAAAGGGGTTTTATGTACTCTGCGCCATCGTCTTGGAATGCCTTACAAAATACTTTTAAACTGGAATAACTTGTCCCGATTGGTGTTTTTAAATCACTGATGAATGATCTTGAGACTGATTCCCTGACCTGTCAATGTTTTTAATTTGCTGTTTTTGATTTTGTTATACTCTTGTGAATTCTAGATTATTTGTAGTTTTTTCATGTTGTTTTGTCTGTAATTTTTGTAATGACTTGGTGCTGCCTATCTTGGCCAGGACGCTCTTGAAAAAGAGATTTTAAATCTCAATGAGCCCTTCCTGGTTAAATAAAGGTTAAATAATGTATAATAGTGGGAGAGACTTTACCACAGTACTACGTCATACCGGACACGTTTCTGCCTGCTGGAACGTCATGAACTCAGAACCACATGAAAACATGAAATGGCCCAGGGGATTGGTAGAACATCACTCAGAGATACACACAAACCATATCATTCAAAATGGGTGAACCTTTCCTTTACGTAAACCTTCTATCTTTTTGTAATCACACCAAACTTAACATATCATACTCATTTGAGTGTCTCGGATTTACGTTCACTATGTTACGTCTAGTCTATGAGACCAGGCTGTGTACCTCGTGTATATGAAACTGGGACAGGAACACTCCAGCACATATAGGATATTTTAACTCAACACACTATAGGTGGAACGCCGTGAGTTTGGCAAGGGAGAGCCCCAGAGTGCGAATTACAGCCTGAATGAAACATGAGCCCCTCCAAATGCAACAAAAGTCCAACGTTGGGGGGTCCGAGACGCACGCCGACAGCAAGATGCATCAATCTCACCAGAGAATAAATATCCACCGTTTAGCTTTCTCTGCTGTCGGGGTGCGTCTCTGTCTCACTCTGTTTGTCTGTCTCTCGCTGTCTCTCTCTCTCTCTTTCTCTGCTGTCGGGGTGCGTCTCTATCTCACTCTGTTTGTCTGTCTCTCG
>NW_024058301.1:0-59994 GCF_016432855.1 Salvelinus namaycush
ACTGTACCACCACCACATGTATTAATAATCACTATTAACACTGTACCACCACACCACAAAGTATTATATCATCACTATCTAATACTGTACACCACCACCACAAGTATTATATCATCACTACTAACACGTACCACCACCACAAGTATTATATCATCCATATCTAATACTGTACCACCACCACATGTAATATATCATCACTATTAAAACTGTACCACCACCAATGTATTATACATCACTATCTAATACTGTACCACCAACCAATGTATTATATCATCACTATCTAATACTGTACCCACACCACAGTATTATATCATCACTATCTAATACTGTACCACCACCACATAGTATTAATATCATCACTATCTAAACTGTACCACCACCACAAGTATTATATCATACTATCTAACACTGTACCACCACCAATAGTATTATATAATCACTATAATACTGTACCACCACCACATGTTTATATCATCACTATCTAACACTGTACCACCACATGTATTATATCATCACTATCTAATACTGTACACACCACCACATGTATATATCATCACTATCTAATACTGTACCACCACCACAAGTATTATACAATAACACTACACTAACACACATGTCAATACCATACTAACCACCACCACATGAATATATCACTATCTAATACTGATCACCACCACCACATGTATTATATCTCACTATCTCAGTATACTGTCACGTCCACATCCACCACCACATGTATTATATCATCACTATCTAATACTGTACCACCACAACAAGTATTATATAATCACAACCTAACACTGTACCACCACCACATGTATTATATCAACCACTACTATAATACGTGTACCACACCACCACACAGGTATTATCATGCCACTATATAATACCTGTACCACCACCACACAGTATTATATCATCACTACCTAAAACACGTACCACCACCACATGGTATTATACATCACTATCTAATACTGTACCACCACACCACAAGTATTATCATCACTACTCTAATACTGTACCACCACAAATGATTATATCATCACTATCTAACACTGTACCACCACCACAACGTATTATATCATCATACTAATACTGTACCACCACCACATGTATTATATCAACACTATCAAAACACTGTACCACAACCCAACCACATGTATTATATCAACTCAATACCTAATACTGTACCCCCACATGTATATATCATCACTATCTAATACTGTACCACCACCAAATGTATTATATCATCACTATCTAAATACTGTACCACCACAACATGTATTATATCATCACTACCTAAACTGTACCACCACACATGTATTATCATACACTACAATACTGTACACCACCACAATGTAAGATATCATACTATATAATACTGTACCACCACATGTATTATATCATCACTATCTAATACTGTAACACCACCACATGTATTATATCATCACTATCTAAACTGTACCACACACCCACATGTATTATATCATCACTATCTAAAATGTACCACCACCAATGTATATATCATCAATATAATACTGTACCACCACCACATGTATTATATCATCACTATCTAATACTGTACACCACCACATGTATTATATCTCCTATCTAATACTGTACACCACCACATGTATTATATCATCACTATATAAATACTGTACCACCACCACATGTATTATCATCACTACTAACACTGTACAACCAATGCATTATTATCACTATTAAACATGTACCACACCACATGTATTATATCAACACTATCTAATACTGTACCACCACACATGTATTATATCAACACTATCTAAAACTGTACCACCACCCACATGTATTATATCACACTATATAGAATACTTGTAACACCACCACACTGTATTATATCATCACTACCTAACACTGGTACCACCACCACATGTATTATATCAACACTATCTAATACTGTAACCACAACAACATGTATTATATCAACACACTAAACGTACCAACACAATTCTTATTCATCTAATACTGTTACCACCACCACATGTATTATATCAACACTACCTAACACTGTACCACCACCACATGTATTATATCAACACTACCTAATACTGTACCACCACCACAAGTATTATATCATCACTACCTAACACTGTACCATCACCACCACAAGTATTATATCATCACTATCTAATACTGTACCACCACACATGTATATATCATCACTATTAAATACGTACCACCACCACATGTATTATATCAACACTATCTAATACTGTACCACCACCACCACATGTATTATATCAACACTACCTAATACTGTACCACCACCACATGTATTATATCATCACTACCTAACACTGTACCACCACCACATGTATTATATCATCACTACCTAACACTGTACCACCACCACATGTATTATATCAACACTATCTAACACTGTACCACCACCACATGTATTATAAACACTATAAACACTGTACCACCACCACAACCACATGTTATTATATCAAACAACTACCTAATACCGTACCACACAGTATTTTCATCACTATCTAAACTGTACCACCACCACATGATTATATCATCACTACCTAAACATGTTACCACCACCAAATGTATTATATCATCACTACTAACACTGTACCATCACCACAACATGTATTATATCATACACTAATAATACTGTACCAACCCAAATGTATTATATCACACTGATATAATTACTGTCACCACCCATGTATTATATCATCACTATCTAATACTGTACACACCACCACATGTATTATATCATCATATCTAATACTGTACCACCACCACATGTATTATATCATCACTATCTAAAACTGTAACCACCCACAATGTATATATCATCATATCCAATACTGTACCACCACCACATGTATTATATCATTCAATAAAAAAATACTGTACACCACCAATGTATATATAATATACAGCACGCTAACCACTGTACCACCACAAGTATTATGTATCACTATCTAATACTGTACCACCACCACAAGTATTATATCATCACTACTAAACACCGTACCACCACACTGTATTATATCATCACTACTTCTAACACTGTACCACCACCACATGTATTAATCATCAATATCTAATACGTACACACACACACAGTATTATATCAACACAATTAAACGTAACCACCACCACATGTTTATATCATCAATACCTAACACTGTACCACCACATGTATTATGTCATCACTCTTAAACTGTACACCACCACATGATTATATCATCACTACCTAACACTGTACCACCACATGTATTATTCACACTATCTAATAACTGTACCACCACCACATGTATATATCACACACTATCTAAACACTGTACACACCACCACATGTATATATCAACACTATTAATACTGTACCACCACCACAGATTATATCAACACTACCTAACACTGTACCACCACCACAGGTTATGATATCAACACTATCTAATACGTACCACCACACATGATATATATATCAACACTACTCAACACTGTACCACCACCACATGTAATTATATAACATACCTAATACTGTACCACAACCACACCACATGTATTATATCAAACTACCTAACACTGTACCACCACCACATGTATTATATCAACACTACCTAATACTGTACCACCACCACAAGTATTATATCATCACTACCTAACACTGTACCATCACCACCACAAGTATTATATCATCACTATCTAATACTGTACCACCACCACATGTATTATATCATCACTATATAAATACTGTACCACCACCACATGTATTATATCATCACTATCTAATGCCTTGTTACCCACCACCACATGTATTATATCATCATATCTAATACTGTACCACCACCACATGATGATATCATCACTAATCTACTACTGTACCACCACCACAAGTATTATATCATGCAATACTAATACTGTACCACCCCACAAGTATTATATCATCACATACCTAACACGTACCACCACCACATGTATTATATCAAACACTAATAATACTGTACCCCACCACCACCCACCACAAGTATATATCATCACTATCTAATACTGTACCACCAACCACAAGTATTATACATCACTACTAACACTGTACCACCACCACATGTATTATATCATCACTATCTAATACTGTACCACCACCACCACCACAAGTATTATATCATCACTCATCTATACTTGTACACCACACAACAAGTATTATATCATCACTACCTAAACGTACTACCACACAGTATTAATCTCACTACTAACAACTGTACCACACCACATGTATTATATCAACACTATCAAACACGACACCACACACCACATGTATTATATCATCACTACCTAACCACTGCTCCACACATGTATTATATCATCACTATCTTAATACTGTACCACCCACATGTATTATAATCATCACATAATCTAACACTGTATCACCACAGTATTATAGTCATCAATATCTAAACTGTACCACCCCACATGTATTATATCACACTATCTAATACTGTACCACCACCACATGTATTATATCAACCTACAACACTGTACCACCACATGTATTATTCATCACTATCTAATACTGTACCAACCAACCCATGTATTATATCAAACACTATCTAGAATACTGTACCACCACCACATGGATTATATCAACACTATATAATACTGCTACCACACCACATGTATTATATCAACACTACCTAACACTGTACCACCACCACATGTATTATATCAACACTATCTAATACTGACCACCACCACATGTATTATATCAACACTACCTAACACTGTACCACCACCACATGTATTATATCAACACTACCTAATACTGTACCACAACCACCACCACATGTATTATATCAACACTACCTAACACTGTACCACCACCACATGTATTATATCAACACTACCTAATACTGTACCACCACCACAAGTATTATATCATCACTACCTAACACTGTACCATCACCACCACAAGTATTATATCATCACTATCTAATACTGTACCACCACCAATGTATCTTATCTCATCACTATATAATATCATGTACCACCACTCACATGTATTATATCATCCTATCTAATACTGTACCACCACCACAGTATTATATCATCACTACTAATACGTACCACCCACAAGTATTATATCATCACTATCCAATACTGTACCACCACCACAAAGTATTATATCATCACTATCTAATACTGTACCACACCACATGTATTATATCATCACTATCTAACACTGTACCACCACATGTATTATATCATCACTATCTAATACTGTACCACCACCACATGTATTATATCATCACTATCTAATACTGTACCACCACCACAAGTATTATATCATCACTACCTAACACTGTACTACCACCACACGTATTATATCATCACTACCTAACACTGTACCACCACCACATGTATTATATCAACACTATCAAACACTGTACCACCACCACAACCACATGTATTATATCAACACTACCTAATACTGTACCACCACATGTATTATGTCATCACTATCTAATACTGTACCACCACCACATGTATTATATCATCACTATCTAAAACTGTACCACCACCACATGTATTATATCATCACTATCTAAAACTGTACCACCACCCACAGTATTATATCAAACACTACCTAATACTGTACCACCACATGTATTATATCATCACTATCTAATACTGTACCACCACAAGTATTATATTCATCACTATCTAATACTGTAACCACCACCAATGTAGTAATCATCACTATCTAATACTGTCACACCACCACATGTATTATATCATCACTATATAAAATGTACCACCACCACATGTATTATATCATCAATATCTAATACTGTACCACCACCACATGTTATATATCATCACTATAAACTACTGTACCACCACCACATGTATTATATCATCACTACTAAACGTACCCACCACATGTATTATGCATCACTAATCTATTACTGTACCACCACCACATGTATTATATCAACACTATCTAATACTGTACCACCACCACATGTATTATATCAACACTATCTAACACTGTACCACCACCACATGTATTATATCAACACTATATAATACTGTACCACCACCACATGTATTATATCAACACTACCTAACACTGTACCACCACCACATGTATTATATCAACACTATCTAATACTGTACCACCACCACATGTATTATATCAACACTACCTAACACTGTACCACCACCACATGTATTATATCACACTACTAATACTGTACCACAACACACAATGTATCTAATCAATACCTAACACTGTACCACCCCACATGATTATATAACACTACCTAATACTGTACCACACCAAAAGTATTATATCATCACTATAAACTGTACATCCACAACAGTTTATATCATCACTATCTATACTGTACCACCCACATGATAGTATCAACACTATTAATACGTACACCACCCATGACTGATACTAACACTAACCAATACGTACATACCACCACAATGTATTATATCATCACTACCTAAAACTGTACCATCCACCACAGTTATATCACACTATCTAATACTGTACCACCACCAATGTATTATATCATCATATATAAATACTGTCACCAACACCACATGGATTATATCTCACTATCTAATACTGTACACACCACCACAGTATTATATCATCACTATCTAATACTGTACCACCACCAACATAGTATTATATCATCACTATATAATACTGTACCACCACACAAGTATTATATCATCACTACTAATACTGTACACCACCACAGGTATATATCATCACTACCTAACACTGTACCACCACCACATGTATTATATCACACTATCTAAACACTGTACACCACCACAAACCACATGTATTATATCAAACACTAACCCTAATACGAATACCACCCACAGTATTATATCATCACTATCTAATACTGTACCAACCACCACATGATATATCATCACTATCTAAAACTGTACCACCACAACACTAGTATTATATCATCACTATCTAAAACTGTACCACCACCACATGTATTATATCAACACTACCTAATACTGTACCACCACATGTATTATATCATCACTATCTAATACTGTACCACCACATGTATATATCATCACTATCTAATACTGTAACACCACCACATGTATTATATCATCACTACTCTAATACTGTACCACCACCACATGTATTATATATCATCACTATCTAAAACACTGTACCACCACCACATGTATTATAATCACATATCTAATACTGTACCACCACCACATGTATTATTACATCATATAATACTGTCCACCACCACAGTATATATCATCACTACTAACACTGTACCACCCACATGGATTATGTCATACTATCTAATACGACACCTACCACAGTGTATTTACAACACTATCTAATTATGTACCACCACCACATGTATTATATCAACCACTATCTAACACTGTACCCACCACATGTATTATATCATCACTATATAATACTGTACCACCTACCACATGTATTATATCCAACACTACCTAACACTGTACCCACCACATGTATTATATCAACACTATCTAATACTGTACCACCACCACATGTAATTATATCAACACTACCTAAACACTTACCACCACCACATGTATTATATCAACACTACCTAATACTGTACCACAACCACCACCACATGTATTATATCAACACTACCTAACACTGTACCACCACCACATGTATTATATCAACACTACCTAATACTGTACCACCACCACATGTATTATATCATCACTACCTAACACTGTACATCACCACCACAAGTAATTCATCATACTAATACTGCACCACACCACATGAATATATCAATCATCCACTATATAACTACTGTACCACCACCACATGTATTAGATCATCAACTACTAATACTGTACTCACCACCACAAGTCTATTATATCATCACTAATCTAATACTGTACCACCACACATGTATTATATCATCACTATATAAACTGTACCACCACCACATGTATTATATCATCACTATCTAATACTGTACCACCACCACAAGTATTATATCATCACTACCTAACACTGTACCACCACCACATGTATTATATCAACACTATATAATACTGTACCACCACCACCACAAGTATTATATCATCACTATCTAATACTGTACCACCACCACAAGTATTATATCATCACTACCTAACACTGTACACCACCACAAGTATTATATCACTCACATCTAATACTGTACCACCACCACACCACAAGGATTATATCATCACTATCTAATACTGTACCACCACCACAAGTATTATATAATCACTATCTAACACTGCCACTACCACACACGTATTATATCATCACTACTAACACTGTACCACCACCACATGTATTTATCAACACTATCAAACACTGTACACCACCACAACCAATGTATTATCAACAACCTAACACTGTACACCAATGTATTATCATACTATCTAATACTGTACCACCACATGTATTATATCATCACTACTCTAACACTGTACCACACCACATGTATTATATCATCACTATCTAATACTGTACCACACCACATGTATTATATCAACACTATCTAATACTGTACACCCCACATGTATTATATCAATCACTATCTAACACTGTACAACCACACATGTATTATATTCATCACTACTAATACTGTACCACCACCACATGTATTATATCATCACAATATCTAATACTGTACCACCACCACATGTATTATATTCATACACTAATAATACTGTACCACCACCAACATGTATTATATCATACACTATCCTAAACTGTACACCACCACATGTATTATATCATCACTATCTAATACTGTACCACCACCACATGTATTATATCAACACTACCTAACACTGTACCACCCACCACATGTATATATCAAACACTACTAATACTGTACCACCACCACCACATGTATTATATCAACACTATCTAACACTGTACCACCACCACATGTATTATATCAACATATACTAATACGTACCACCACACAAGTATATATCATACTACCTAACACTGTACCACACCACCACAAAGTATTATATCATCACTATCTAATACTGTACCACCAACACATGTATTATATCACACTATATAATACGTACACACCACACATGTATTATATCATCCACTATCTAATACTGTACCACCAACCACATGTATATATTTCATAACTAATCTAATACTGTACCACACCACATGTATTATATCAATCACTATCTAATACTGGACCACCACCACAAGTATTATATCATCACTATCTAATACTTACCACCACCCAAAGTATTATATCATCACTACCTAATCACTGTACCACCACCACATGTATTTATATCATAACTAGCTAATACGTACCACCACCACCACCAACAAGGATTATATCATCACTATTTTCTAAACTGTACCACCACCACAAGTATATATAGATCACACTACCTAACACTGTACTACCACCACACGTATTATATCATCACTACCTTACACTGTACCACCACCACATGTATTATATCAACACTATCAAACACTGTACCACCACCACAACCACATGTATTATATCAACACTACCTAATACTGTACCACCACATGTATTATATCATCACTATCTAATACTGTACCACCCCACATGTATTATATCATCACTATCTAAAACTGCACCAACACACATGTATTATAATCATCACTATCTAATACTGTACCAACACCACATGTATTATATCATCACTATCTAATACGTACCACACATGTATTATATCATCACATACTAAGACTGTACCACCAATGTATTATACATCACATCTAATACTGTACCACCACACAAGTATTATATCATCATACCTAACACTGTACCACCACCACATGTATTATTCATCACTATCTAACACGTACCACCACCACATGTAGATATCATCACTATCTAAGTACCGTACCACCACCACATGATATATCATCACTACCTATAATACTGTACCACCACCACATGTATTATATCATCACTATAAACTGTACCAACCACATGTATTATCTCACTACTATACTTCCACCACACATGTATTATATCACACTATATAATACTGTACCACCACCACATGTATTATATCACTACACTAACACTGTACACACATGTATATATACTATTAATACTGTAACACCACACATGTATTATATCAACACTATCCTAACACTGTACCAACACACATGTATTATATCATCACGACTAATACTGTACCACACCACATGTATTATCTCACACTACCTAACACTGTACACCACCACATGTATTATATCAACACTACCTAATACTGTACACAAACCACCAACACACATGTATTATATCAACACACATAACACTGTACACCACCAAATGTAGTATATCACATAAACACTACCTAATCACTGTACCACCACCACAAGGTTATATCATCACTACCTAACACTGTACCACACACAAGTATTATATCATCACTATATAATACTGTACCACCACCACATAGTATTATATCATCACAATAAATACTGTACCACCACCACATGTATTATATCATCACTATCTAATACTGTACCACCACACATGTATTATATCATCCACTATCAATACTGTACCACCACACATGTATTATATCTCACTATCTAATACTGTACCACACCACATGTATTATATCAACACTATCTAATACTGTACCACCACCACAAGTATTCTATCATCAACCTAACACTGTACCCACCAATACCACATTATTATTACATCACTATCTAATACTGGATCCATCAACCACCACCACATGCTCATTATAGCATCAACTACCTACACACTGTACCACCACACACACATGTATTATATCATCAACTATCAATACTGTACCACCACCACAAGTATTATATCAACACTACTAATACTGTACCACACCACCACATGTATTATATCAACACTCACTACCATTGTACCACCACCACAATTATTATATCATCCTACCTAACACTGTAACACACCACATGTATTATATCAATCACTATCTAATACTGTACACACCACAAGTATTATATCAATCACTACCTAATACTGTACCACCACCACACAAGTATATATCATCACTATACTAAACGTACCACCACCACAACATGTATATTATCATCCACTATTAATACTGTACCCACCCACAAGTATTATATCATCACTATCTAATACGTACCACCACCACCACAGTATTATCATCACTATTAATACTGTACCACCACACAAGTATTATATCATCACTACTAACACTGTACACCACCACATGTATATATCTCACTATCTAATACTGTACCACCACAAGTATATATCATCACTATCTAATACTGTACCACCACCACAAGTTTATATCATCACTACATAACACTGTACCACCACCACATGTATATATCATCACTATCTAAACTGTACCACCACCACAACAAATGTATTATATCAAATCACTACCTAACACTGTACCACCACCACAAGTATTATATCATCACTACCTAACACTGTACCACCACAATGTATTACATCCACTATTCTAATACTGTACCACCACACAACGATTATATATCACTAATATAACACTGTACCACCACCACCAACAGTGATTTATAACATTATACCAATACTGTACCACCACCACATGATTATATCATCACTATCAATTATGTACCACCACCACATGTATTATATCATCAATATCTAATACTTACCACCACACATGTTATTATATCATCCAACGTATCTAATACTGTACCACCAACACATGTATTATATCACACACTATATAATACTGTACCACCACCACATGTATTATATCATCACTATCTAATACTGTACCAACCACCACATGTATTATATCAACACTACCTAATCACTGTACCACAAACCACCCACCCACATGTATTATATCAACCACTACCTAACTACTGTACCACCACCACAGTATTATATTCATCCACTACTAACATGTACACCACCACATGTAGATATCATCACTAATAACACTGGACCACACCACCACAAGTATTTAATCATCACTATCTAACTACTGTACCACACCACACAATGTATCCTTATATCAATCACTATCTAATACATGTACCACCCACCACACTGTATTATAATCAATCACTATCTAACTACTGTACCACACCACATGTATTATATCATCACTACTAATTACTTGTACCACCAACCACAATGTATTATATCATTCACTGATCCTAACTACTGTCCTACCACCACATGTATTATCTCAATCACTATCTAATACTGTTAACACCCACCACAAGTATTAATATCATCCACTACGCTAATACTGATACACCACCACATGTATTATATCAAACACTATTATACTCACCACCACCACATGTATTATATCATCACTATCTAACACTGTACCACCACCACAAGTATTATATCATCACTATCTAATACTGTACCACCACCACATGTATTATATCATCACTATCTAACACTGTACCACCACCACCACAAGTATTATATCATCACTATCTAATACTGTACCACCACCACATGTATTATATCATCACTATCTAATACTGTACCACCACCACATGTATTATATCATCACTATCTAATACTGTACCACCACCACATGTATTATATCATCACTATCTAATACTGTACCACCACCACCACCACAAGTATTATATCATCACTATCTAATACTGTACCACCACCACAAGTATTATATCATCACTACCTAACACTGTACCACCACCACATGTATTATATCATCACTATCTAATACTGTACCACCACCACATGTATTATATCATCACTATCTAACACTGTACCACCACATGTATTATATCATCACTATCTAATACTGTACCACCACCACAAGTATTATATCATCACTACCTAACACTGTACCACCACCACCACATGTATTATATCATCACTATCTAATACTGTACCACCACCACATGTATTATATCATCACTATATAACACTGTACCACCACCACCACAAGTATTATATCATCACTACCTAACACTGTACCACCACCACATGTATTATATCATCACTATCTAATACTGTACCACCACCACATGTATTATATCATCACTATCTAATACTGTACCACCACATGTATTATATAATCACTATCTAATACTGTACCACCAACACATGTATTATATCACCACTATATAATACTGTACCACCACCACAAGTGTTATATCTTCACTACCTAATACTGTACCACAACCAAGTATATGTTAAATGTTTCTGATGATTTATTCATACGTACTTTGGATGGTGCCCTCATTGATCGTGTCCCTGCTTATAAATATCTGGGCATCTGGATTGACGAAAAGCGAACAAAAAGAATGTTGATGAGTTAGTTAAGAAACTAGTAAATAAAATAGGCTTTGTCTATATGAACAGCTCCTGTCTTTAGTTAAATAGCAGAAAACAAATCATTCAGTCAATATTCATTCTGGTTATTGACTATGGTGATTTCATCTATATGACTATGGCGATACAGTCTATATTAATGCAGCTGCCACCCAATTGAAGCCATTGGACGCAGTTTATCATAGCGCATAGCGCTTTATTACAGGCAATAGGATCAGTACACATCATTGCATTTTGTATCAGAAAGTAGGCCGGCCCTCTTTGAAGTCTTGTAGATCGAAACATTATGCTCTTTTTGTCTATAACTCTTTGTTTAAACTTCCACCGTACTTTAGATCTTGGTTAACCTCCAGGTGTAGCCAGGCCAGGACTCAGTGATGAAGGATTAGATTCATGGATGGATTTATTAGATCATAAAAAATACAGATACGGCCAAAACATAGCAAAACTAGTAGCACATAATCAAGGGTAAAACTATAGTCATGAATTGATCATTAAATATTTCCATTGTGGTTCAGACCTGACCATCCTTTCTTTGTCTGTGGTCTTTACAGGCTCCTAAAACAGCGGGAGCCTTGGAAACAACAAACAAGAAAATGCCAGAGCTACTCTCACTGAGGAGCTGCTGTGAATGGCGATTATTGCTCTGCTCTTCATGAGTTTCTGCTGCAGTTGTAGTGGATGGCTGAGTTAGCATCACAAAGGGACATTGGCAGTGTCCCAAATTACACCTGATTCTCTTAAAAGAACACTCCTTTGGAACTATAGTAGTACTATAGAGGGAATAGGCTGCCATTTGGGAAACATACTTTTCCTTCCTGAGACTGGAAGTACTGTCGCCCTGGACGCAGAAATACCCAAACTAGGGTTGCTGATTTGCTGGTTTTGGTGTTGGTTTACTGATAGTTGCTTTATTCAGGAAATTTTTACTTACTATGACTGTGAGATGTGGTTGTCGTGCCTAGCTACCTTAAAATGAAGGCACTAACTCTAAGTCACTCTGGATAACAGCGTATGCTAAAATACTTAAATGTAAATGGTTGCAAAATTATGGTATCATAAAAAAAAATCCCTGGTTTTCCAGACATCCTGGTTGGATGATTCCCTGAATCAGGAACGAATATGCAGGAAATACAGAATCCTCCAACCAGGACTGGAATACCTGGTAAATTTAGGAGCGTTACCATCATTTTGCAACCCTTGCCTAAACGTACTGTCATGGTTGGGATGGCATGGGTTACTGTACTGTATGGACATGACTAGATTCTCTGATGTTTAATCATCACATGAAAAGGAGAGCAGTAGGTCTCTACGGTATAGCCTGAGTACCAGTCTCTTTAGCTAACAAACTTTGGCAATGACAAGGAGAACTAAAGGAGTGGAATGTTAGCTAAACTTTGGCAATGACAAGGAGTGGAATGTTAGCTAAACTTTGGCAATGACAAGGAGTGACAAGGAGTGGAATGTTAGCTAAACTTTGACAATGACAAGGAGTGGAATGTTAGCTAAACATTGGCAATGACAAGGAGTGACAAGGAGTGGAATGTTAGCTAAACTTTGAGAATGACAAGGAGTGACAAGGAGTGGAATGTTAGCTAAACTTTGGCAATGACAAGGAGTGACAAGGAGTGGAATGTTAGCTAAACTTTGACAATGACAAGGAGTGACAAGGAGTGGAATGTTAGCTAAACGTTGGCAATGACAAGGAGTGACAAGGAGTGGAATGTTAGCTAAACTTTGGCAATGACAATGAGTGACAAGGAGTGGAATGTTAGCTAAACTTTGGCAATGACAAGGAGTGACAAGGAGTGGAATGTTAACTAAACTTTGGCAATGACAAGGAGTGACAAGGAGTGGAATGTTAGCTAAACTTTAGCAATGACAAGGAGTTACAAGGAGTGGAATGTTAGCTTAAGAGACTGGTACTCAGGCAATCTACGGTAAGAGTCTGACTGAAAGAAACTCCTCACTACCATGTCTCTCTTCCTTCTCCAAATTAAGTACTGTCCCCTTCCAAACTTCTCAATTTCTGATTAGTCATCACTATTTGCACATATGCCACTCCAATAGGAGGAAGGTCAGCTCTGCATACCTGTTGTCTGAACACACAGTCCATCTGGGTGTGCTTTGAACGCTGTCCTCTTGGAAGCCATGTGTTTGATCTGGGTAGCAGCAGCTGAATAAAACATGTCTGTGTCCCAAATTGCACCCTATTTCCCTTATAGTGCACTACTTTTGACCAAAGCCCTATGGAACTCATGTTAAAACTGGGCTCCACTTGCTCGAATAGCAAAAATGTATGAAGCCAAGAGTCTGACACACATAGTATGTGTCCCAAATGGAACCTAATTCCCTACATAGTGCATTAATACTACCCTATGAGCCATGGTCAAAAGTAGTGCACTATAAAGGGAATGGAGTGCCATTTGGGATGCAGACATACACATACGCCAGTTATACATTGACATATTTTACAACTGATGCCCCGAACGAGCAAAGATTCTAACATAAACAAACGACAAGACACAAACATATCTATTTTGGTGCTAGAAACCATCCAATATTTTCCTCACCTCATTCTCAAAGCCCCAGTTTCCACTGGGTATCTGACGGCGTCAGGTCTGCCAACAGATCTGTTGTTTGATACTCTATCTATCTGCCAACCAAACTGTTGGAGACATCTGTTGGCCTGAAATGTAAAACAGAGCCCAGTTTCATCACCCAGACTGAGAGAGAGAAGAAGAGAGGGAGGATGGGGGGAGAAAGAAAGATGAGCATGGACTGTTATCTATTCCAACAGTCATTATATAGATAAAGAGAGGGGGATTCACCTCACAGTGTGACAGTGTTTCACACAGATCTAAACGGTTCAGTAGAAGCGTTCTGCATGTCTCTGAAGTATTTCACAGCGCTCTCATACACTATAAGATATGTCCTATTGTTCATTAGTTGAGACTGTCTATGTATGAAAAGAGAAATGCTGAAAAGAAAATATAGGTTGCGTCCAAAATGGCATTCTATTCCCTATAGTTAACAACTTTAACCAGAACCCATATGGAAACGGGTGCCATTTCAAACACAGCCATCGAGAACTGCTGCTTTCAAAATATAAAATACAGGCCAGATAGGAGAGCGTACGACACAACGCACCTACTTACCCAGCAGGCAGACACCGGAGAGAGAGAGACGACATTGTGAATCACTAATGATTGAGCCGAGGTGACAATTTCTTTGTTTTGGTCCTATCATTAAGCGATGGCACATTAGAATGGCAGAACAGTGGTGGGGTTCCACGGGGCCTGGCTTCTGTTCTAACCATTCTACGACTGTGTGCAGTAATGAAACACTATGGTAATGACAGCTCTGATGACTTCTGAAAGGTCAAGCCTGAGGGCGAGCTTACTGCAGTTATATCTCTCAATTTACTGTTGTGTTTTCAAAACGCAGCACTATTAACACTAGAATCTCTGTGAAAACAATCTGGCCCTCATCGCCAGGCATTGATTTTCCTCTAGTAGTGTAGTCGTTGGTTGGGCCATAAATTGATTTGAGCATTCAGAATGTAGTTAAATCAACTGCTGTTATGTCTCTTCTGTTCTTTATAAGCAGTGGTTCTGAATCAGACCAGTGCTTTTAAATAGTAGACGAGACATAATGGCAGTTGATTTAATTACGTTCTGAATCCTAGTTTTCAGAAAGGAGATGGAATACAATGCTGATGTTCAATCAAACCCGGAATGTGACTTATCCACACTGCTACACTACCACCCTACCAATACATACTGAGTTCCAAATGGCATTCTATTTACTATAGTGGACTTCTTAATAGGGTGCCATTTTGGAGGTACAGTATATGCCATTTGACATTAAACCAATACAAAGCAAGGAAACTACCCTTGCACAGGACTAACCCACTGTAAGGGAGAGGGATGGGGGAGCCTTAAGATTAGAAACAGCTAAATAGAGTTGGTGCTACAGTATATTGGATTCTGCGAGATAGAACCATACATACCCACTGATAGATTTCCTCTCAAACAGAGATATTGGGTACATGCTTCCATGTGCTCGCTCTCTTCAATTAATTGTAATAAAGGCCCAGTGCAGTCAAAAATGTGATTTGCCTGTGTTTCATATATATTTCCACACTATGAGGTTGGAATAATACTGTGAAATAGTGAAAATTATAATAATACATTTTTAGTGTAAGAGCTGTTGAAAAGACCACCTGAAATTTCAGCCTGTTGTGGTGTAATGGAGTTTTGACCAGCCTGGTGACATCAGGCGGTACAATAGTTAATAGACCATTAAGAAGTTCCAAACCTGCCAATAACAGCTAGTGTTCCCCTCCCCACTCAGACCACTCTCAGACAGTCCTAGCAAAATTCTTGCTTGAGAAAATGCTCTCGCTAAGAAGCTATTTTTGTTTCTTTTTTTAACATGTTAATTGAAAACAATCACAGTAAGGTATTTAATTGTTACCCAGAAATAATTTGATATTCAGATAAAAACGGTTGCATTGGGCCTTTAAGTGACCATCAACTTTCTGACACATGCCAGATGAATACCTGGCCACATTCATGCAACCCCAAGGTACTACACCCTCTTCTGGCTCAGGTAAATAAATGTGTCTGTCTGCCTCTCTGTCTGTCTGCCTCTCTGCCTGCCTGCCTCTCTGCCTGCCTGCCTCTCTGCCTGCCTGCCTCTCTATCTCCCGCTCTGCCTGCCTGCTTCCCTGCCTCCCTCCCTGCCTGCTTCCCTGGCTACCTCTCTGCCTGCCTCTCTGCCTCCCTCCCTCCCTGCCTCCCTGCCTGCCTGCTTCCCAGCCTGCCTCTGACTGCTTCTCTGCCTCCTTCCCTTCCTCCCTGCATCCCTGCCTACCTGCCTCCCTGCCTACTTCACTGCCTGACTTTCCTATCTCCCTGTCTCCCTGCATGTGGTGCGTGTGGTGTGTGGGTTTGTGCGTGTGTGTTAGTAGTGAGTACAGTTAGTTATCCCTCCCAACCATGTCTACTGAATTAATGACAACAGCAGTTAAAGACAATGAGATCTGCTCTCTGCGACCCAGAGAACCCCAGAGAACAGATCACAGGAACTGAAACAGTGTGTGTGTGTGTGTGTGTGTGTGTGTGTGTGTGTGTGTGTGTGTGTGTGTGTGTGTGTGTGTGTGTGTGTGTGTGTGTGTGTGTGTGTGTGTGTGTGTGTGTGTGTGTGTGTGTGTATTACAGTGAAAGACAGTACCCATGGGGCTCCTTGCAGAGAGAGTTCTCCAGGAGGTGAATTGGCCTTGTGGCTTCACCATGCGGCAGCTGCCACACACACGCGCACACACGCATACACACACATGCACACACACACACACACACACACACACAACGCCGCAGGCTGCCTGTCCGCTCAGGATGAGGTCAGCCCCCCAAGGTGGAGAAGACCTTCTGCTGTTCACGTATCTGACAGCTACAACACACACAGACACACACACCACACACACACACACACACACACACACACAGTCTCTCAGCATGCCACATCTTCTTGCACGGATCTGTTCTGTACTGTCACATTGGGATTAAAATGGTGTATACATGCACAAACACAGGCTGTAACGCCTGATACACACACACACACTCACACACACACACACACACTCACAGAGAAGCATAACTGTCCCTCTCCCATCCCACAGTGTGGTAATGATGCAGGTGTAGATCTGTTCAGGGTTCTTCACACAGGCTGTTTCACTCATTACATTAACACACACACACACACACACACACACACACACACACACACACACACACACACACACACACACACACACACACACACACACACACACACACACACACACACACACACACACACACACACACACACACACACACACACACAGACACACAAGCTGCGAGCCACAGGGAAACGCCCTCAGTATAGCAGCCCAGTAGACAGAGTAACACTGCCTTCTAGTGCAGGGAGAGGGAGGCTGTCTGATCACACCTTATCGTCATCATTCTACACTGAATTGAAATATAAAGGCAACATTCAACAATTTCTAAGGTTTTACTGAGTTACAGTTCGTATAAGGAAATCAGTCAATTGAAATAAATAAATTAGGCCCTAATCTATGGACTTCACATGACTGAGAATGCAGATATGCATCTGTTGTTCAGAAATATCTTATTTTTTTAAGGTAAGGGCATGGATCAGAAAACCAGTCAGTATCTGGTGTGACCATCATTTGCCTCATGCAGCGCTGCACATCTCCTTCACATAGAGTTGATCAGGATGTTGATTGTGGCCTGTGGAATGTTGTCCCACTCCTTTTCAATGGCTGTGAGAAGTTGCTGGACATTGGCGGGAACTGGAACACGCTGTCGTACCCGCTGATCCAGAGCATCCCAAACATGCTCAATGGGTGACATGTCTGGTGAGAATGCAGGTCATGGAAGAACTGGAATATTTCAGCTTCCAGGAATTGTGTACAGATCCTTGCGACATGGGGCTGTACAACATGAAACATGAGGTGATGGTGGTGGATGAATGGCACAACAATGGGCCTCAGGATCTAATCACGGTATCTCTGTGCATTCAAATTGCCCAAATGCAATTGTGTTTGTTGTCCGTCCGTAGTTTATGCCTGCCCATACCATAACCCCACCACCACCATGGGGCACTCTGTTCACGTTGACATCAGCAAACGACGCCATACACGTGGTCTGCTGTTCTGAGGCCAGTTGGACTTTGGGCAAGTCTAGTGTCTAGTGTGTCTAGTGATTTGTCCAAAGCACCAAAATGCTCATTATCTCACATATCCTGTTGTATCATGACAGATCTACGATATCATTTATGTTGACGTAGTCTGTCCACAAGAGATCAAAAAACGGGTTTTCCATAAAATGTATGCTCAAATTTTCTAACTAGTTTTCCTTGGAAAGACAGATGAAGCACGTTGCATTTTATCAAGATCAAACTAAGCTTTTCCATGTGAAAACTTGGAATCCTAAATCAATACTCCACGTGTTTAACATCACTTTGTCAATACTCCACGACTTCACCATCAGCTTTAACACCAGGAGGCATCCTGGCTTCCAGTGGTGTAAAGTACTTAAGTAAAAACACTTTAAAGTACTACTTAAGTAGTTCCTTGGGGTATCTGTACTTTACTATTCATATTTTTGACAGCTTTTACTTTTACTACATTACATTCCTTATGAAAATAATGTACTTTCTTCTCCATTCATTTTCCTGATACCCAAAAGTACTAGCTACATTTCGAATGCCTAGCAGGACAGAAGAATTGGCCAATTCACACACTTATCAAGAGAACATCCCTGGTCATCCCTACTGCCTCTGATCTGGCAGACTCACTAAACACAAATGCTTGTCTGAATATTGGAGTGTGCCACTGGCTATCCGTAAATTAAGAAAATAAGAAAATGGTGCCATCTGGATTGCTTAAAATATGGAATGTGAAATTATTTATACTTTTACTTTTGATACTTAAATATATTTAAAACCAAATACTTTTACTCAAGTAATATTTAACTTGGTGACTTTCTCTTTTACTTGAGTCATTTCCTATTAAGGTATCTTCACTTTTACTCAAGTATGATAATTGGGTACTTTTTCTACCACTGCTGGTATCAAAACAAATGCAATTTATTTTCACCAGGTGCAAACGCCGCCTACCCGGGCCATCAAAAAACATGCTCACTGTAAACAGCATCTGTGTGCTAGCTTAAGTCCCTGAACTTGCCTCTGACTGGGCTTGAACCAGAGCCCTCTGCCTCACCACACACATGACCACAAGCTTTAGTTTTAGTCCTACAGAGCTACAGGCTTTAGTTCTAGTCCTACAGACCTACAGGCTTTAGTTCTAGTCCTACAGAGCTACAGGCTTTAGTTCTAGTCCTACAGAGCTACAGGCTTTAGTTCTAGTCCTACAGAGCTACAGGCTTTAGTTCTAGTCCTACAGACCTACAGGCTTTAGTTCTAGTCCTACAGAGCTACAGGCTTTAGTTCTAGTCCTACAGAGCTACAGGCTTTAGTTCTAGTCCTACAGAGCTACAGGCTTTAGTTCTAGTCCTACAGACCTACAGGCTTTAGTTCCAGTCCTACAGAGCTACAGGCTTTAGTTCTAGTCCTACAGAGCTACAGGCTTTAGTTCTAGTCCTACAGAGCTACAGGCTTTAGTTCTAGTCCTACAGACCTACAGGCTTTAGTTCCAGTCCTACAGAGCTACAGGCTTTAGTTCTAGTCATACAGAGCTACACGCTTTAATTCGAATCATGCAGAGCTACAGGCTTTAGTTCTTGTCCTACAGAGCTACAGGCATTAGTTCTAGTCCTACAGAGCTACAGGCATTAGTTCTTGTCCTACAGAGCTACAGGCTTTAGTTCTTGTCCTACAGAGCTACAGGCATTAGTTCTAATCATGCAGAGCTACAGGCTTTAGTTCTTGTCCTACAGAGCTACAGGCATTAGTTCTAGTCCTACAGAGCTACAGGCTTTAGTTCTAGTCCTACAGAGCTACAGGCTTTAGTTCTAGTCCTACAGAGCTACAGGCTTTAGTTCCAGTCCTACAGAGCTACAGGCTTTAGTTCTAGTCCTACAGAGCTACAACCTTTAGTTCTAGTCCTACAGAGCTACAGACTTTAGTTCCAGTCCTACAGAGCTACAGGCTTTAGTTCTAGTCATACAGAGCTACACGCTTTAATTCGAATCATGCAGAGCTACAGGCTTTAGTTCTTGTCCTACAGAGCTACAGGCATTAGTTCTAGTCCTACAGAGCTACAGGCATTAGTTCTTGTCCTACAGAGCTACAGGCTTTAGTTCTTGTCCTACAGAGCTACAGGCGTTAGTTCTAATCATGCAGAGCTACAGGCTTTAGTTCTTGTCCTACAGAGCTACAGGCATTAGTTCTAGTCCTACAGAGCTACAGGCATTAGTTCTAGTCATACAGAGCTACACGCTTTAATTCGAATCATGCAGAGCTACAGGCTTTAGTTCTTGTCCTACAGACCTACAAGCATTAGTTCTAGTCCTACAGAGCTACAGGCTTTAGTTCTTGTCATACAGAGCTACAGGCATTAGTTCTAGTCATGCAGAGCTACAGGCTTTAGTTCTAGTCCTGCAGAGCTACAGGCTTTAGTTCTAGTCCTACAGAGTTACAGGCTTTATTTATAGTCCTACAGAGCTACAGGCTTTAGTTCCAGCCCCTGGTCCTCGAGAGTTACAGGGTGTGTGGGCTTATGACAACATCTTTGTATGACTACTAACACCAGCCACAGCACAAAGTCCATCCATCGGTCACTCCAACCTTGCATAACATCACTGCTCACACATTTAGCTCTAAGAGTACTTTGTTCTTCTGATTCCTAACTTTCCCAAATATGCCTAATGTGACATTCCCATCCATAGCAGGTCATATAATGAGAAATGTCACCCTATTCCCTATATAGTGCACTACTTTGTCCAGAGCTTATAGGGCTCTAGTCAAAAGTAGTGCACTATATAGGGAATAGGCTGCCATTTGGGACGCATTCATTAGATGCATCCATGCATAGATCCACATGATGAGCACATTAGAGATTTGTAATTCTAAATCCTTCTCTATGACATTTGCTCAGGGAATTCATTATGCATGCGGAATGCATTCGGAACTGCATATGCATGAGGCTGCAAAGCATCCTCTCCCGTGTCCTGTCAGTTCACTCCTGTCACAGACAGACAGACAGACAGAGAGACAGAGAGACAGAGAGACAGACAGACAGACACACACGCATGCATAAGGGAGAGTGGGGTAAGTTGAGCCATTTTTTACATTCAGCGTCACTCTGTCAAGAGAAATATACTACTCTTTCTAACAAAGATATGTACATATATTTCAGGATGTTGTATATCCCTGGATGTTTTGAAAACATAACTTGTCCAAAAAAGTGGTGTCTTGGCATAAGTGCATATAAGTGGATGCACATAGTATTTCGGCAACTTAAAAAAGAAAAAAACGTTATATCAGAGTTGTGCCTGTTGTCATAGAGATAGATAGAGGACTCATCATGGATATAACCGGTTTTAGTACAGACATTGTCATTGAGGGCTTCTCCATTTTAAAATAGTCAACTGGGTGGGGATTCCTATGAGTTGGGAGCAATCAGCCTATGACGAACAAAATGTACTACTTTAAAATGGAGATAGCCTCAATGGCATTACCCATGCTGTCACAGACGCTATAATGGCACAGATACAAAGATGAGTGCTCTATCTATTGTTCACACATGTATCTGCCCTTTCAATGGCTAGAATGGTCCCACCTGATCTCACCTCCTCCTGCCTACCTTCCAGCAGTCACTTGACTATCATGTCAATATAATAGACGATCTTTGATTATCCCAAACAATGAGCGCGTATTACACAGGTGTGGCGATTCTGTTGCAAACCGCTTACTCCAAATGCTCTTCAAAGTGACGTAAAAGCTGTTGGGTTCTTAAACGGATGTTGTAGTTCATTTTAATTGTATCGTTTCCACATGTTGCCATTTCAGTCTGAAAAGTCTGCAAAGTGTTTGGCACAAGCTGCACATCTATCCCGAGCCACGTACTCAGAGCATACGCAGGCCAGCTGGCTGGAGTGTTTACGGACATTTTCAACCTCTCACTATACCGGGCTTTAGTATAGTATAGTATAGTGAAGCACTTGCTTCAAGATGGTCACCATTGTTCCTGTACCCAAGCAAGCTAAAGTAACTGAACTAAATGACAATCGCCAAGTAGCACTCACTTCTGTCATCATGAAGTTCTTTGAAAGTCAAGGACCATATCACCACCATCATACCCGACACACTTGACCCACTACAATTTGCATACCACCCCAACAGATCCACAGACGACGCAATCGCCGTTGCACTATCCCACCTGGACAAGAGGAATGCCTACGTATGTGAGAATGCTGTTCTTCAACTATAGCTCACCATAGTGCCCTCCAAGCTTGTCACTAAATTCATGGCCTTGGGTCTCCTCCCTGTGCAACTGGGTCCTAGATTTCCTGATGGGCCGACCCCTGGTGGTGAGGGTAGGCAACAACACCTCCACCGTGATGGTCCTCAACACGGGGGTCCCCCAGGGGAGTGTGCTCAGCCCCCTCCTGTACTCCCTGTTCACCCATGACTGCGTGGCCACGCATGACTCCAACTCTATCATAAAGTTTGCTGACGACATGACAGTGGTAGGCCTGATTACCAACAACAACGAGACAGCCTACAGGGAAGAGAATAGAGCCCTGGCGGAGTGGTGCCAGGAAAATAACCTCTCCCTCAATGTCAACAAAACTAAGGAGCTGATCGTGGACTACAGGAGACAGAAGGGGGAGCACCCCCCATCCTCATCGACGGGGCCACAATGAATAGGGTCAAAAGCGTAAAGTTCCTCGGCGTGCACATCACTGTCGTGTCTTTAGCTATGCCGGATTAAGTGATATGACATGCTGTTCTATAAAATCCTTTCTCTGTAATTAATATTACCTGATTGAGCTAATCATGTAAATGTAATTAACTAGAAAGTCGGGGCACCACAAAATAATATTTATAGAGCAGTTATCTTCCGAATAAACTCTTAAAGACCTAGCAATATTTTACATCAATAGCAGTCAATATTAATCGTCACCTTATTTCAGTCTCATCTGAAAGTTGTAAATTCTTGGTTATCTTCACAAACCCTGACTAACAAGCTGAATCAGCAATACAAAATTGGGTTGAATTATTTATTTACTAAATACCTAATTAATCACACAGAATTACATATACACAGAATGAATCATACCTTGATTACAAATTATGTCATAAAGGAAAACGTCCCTAGCGGACGGAACAGATATGACAGCTGGTTACACAAAGAAAAGGGGGTTGGGTTTGAGTGAAAGAGCGGGAAGACTGAAGCACAAAGGGAGAAGCGATGTCTCTATCGAGCCTTAGGCAGCTACTCTATCGTAAATACAGAATCTTATGCATTCTAAATTACCGACCATTTGGAAAAGGAAAATGCAATAAATATTTACTCTGAGCTGCGCTTCAATAGGTTGGTGGTAGATGGAAGGCCGTGTTGCCCAACAGAGTCCTTTGAAGAGTGTCTCTGGTGGTGAACGGGAAACGTTGTAGTGTCGTCGTTGTGTGGTAGACGGGATACTCTGTCTGTCCTCTCCTAGCCCACGTTTACAGCCGCCGCTGCTAACTCAACGGCTAGGAGGTATCACTTCTGTAGCGAATAAGAGTTCAAAGTTCATACCATTCGCAACCAAAGCTCACACTGAGGTTGGCTTCGTTCTGTAGTTATTATCTGAATCCTTCTGACATCGGACCGTCATCCTAATGTACCCGGAACAGGAGGTTATATTTTCGTCAAGGGCTTATCTAGTGGAGGAAGAGAAGGGTGTGTTTCATAGTTTATAACCCATGTCTCTTCACAGGGGCGGGCCACTGATTGAGCAGAGCTCTAATCTTATGAAAACCCAATTCTCTCATTTGGAAGCTAAAATTACATTTAATCTTTTCACAAATAGTTTCATTTAAATTGCATTTAAATTGCACAACAATTCAATGTGAATCTGATAACTATAATGTGTAGACTTTCCCAGATACAGTTTGTGTCGTCCTGTCATTAGTCATAATGTCTCAGATGACAACCGAACTGACATCATATTCATTAAGTACCAACGCATATTTTCAACTGGTTCTATTACCGAAATATGGTTCCTTTCCCTTCACTTGTTTGATGTTCCCAGACTCTCTATGTTTAACAAAGGCTATTCAAGAGTCCCTCCGTATAGTCAAGAGAGAGGTAAGGGAGAAAGGTATTTATGGGGGGGTCATAAACCTTACCCACAGGCCAACGTCATGACATCACTGAGGACCTGAAATGGTCTCACCACACCAACACCGTGGAGAAGAAGGCGCAACAGCACCTCTACAACATAAGACCTTCACAAACTTCTACAGATGCACCATTGAGAGCATTCTGTCTGGCTGCATCACCACCTGGTATGAATACTGCACCGCCCTCAACCGCATGGCTCTCTAGAGGATGGTGCGGTCAGCCCAACACATCATCAGGGGCAAGCTGCCTGCCCTCCAGGACATTTAACGCATTCTGTGCCAAACACACAGGTAGCCTAGTGGTTAGAGCGTTGGACTAGTAACTGAAAGGTTGCAAGATTGAATCCCTGAGCTGACAAGGTAAAAATCTGTAATTCTGCCCCTGAACAAGGCAGTTAACCCACCGTTCCTAGGCTGTCATTGAAAATAAGAATTTGTTCTTAACTGACTTGCCTAGTTAAATAAAGTTAAAACAATATATAAATTTAAAACACAGGAGGCTGCTGAGGGGAGGATGGCTCATAATAATGACCGGAATGAAGCAAATGTTATGGAATCAAACACCTGGAAACCATTCCACTTTTTCCGCTCCGGTCATTGCCACAAGCCCGTTCTCCCCAATTAAGGTGCCACCAACCTCCTGCAGTGTCAAAGGAAGGCCAATAATATAATCAAGGACCTCAGTCACCCTAGCTAAGGACTGTTTACTTCGGCTGCTGTCTAGGTGCATCAGTGCCAAGACCAAAAGACAAAAAAACGTCTATTACCAGTCCATCAGACTGGTAATATAAGTTTCACACACGTTTCACACAGAGTATTTAAATACTGCATTCCTGACATAGCTCATTCTAATATTTCTACTACCATACTTTGTAACATCGAGAGCATCCTGACTGGTTGCATCACTGCCTGGTACGGCAATTGCTCGGCCTCTGACCGCAAGGCACTACAGAGGGTAGTGCGTACAGCCCAGTACATCACTGGGGCTAAGCTGCCTGCCATCCAGGACCTCTACACCAGGCGGTGTCAGAGGAAGGCCCTAAAAATTGTCAAAGACCCCAGCCACCCCGGTCATAGACTGTTCTCTCTACTACCGCATGGCAAGCGGTACCGGAGTGCCAAGTCTAGGACAAAAAGACTTCTCAACAGTTTTTACCCCCAAGCCATAAGACTCCTGAACAGGTAATCAAATGGCTACCCCAACCCCTCTTTTTACACTGCTGCTACTCTCTGTTTATCATATATGTATAGTCACTTTAACTATACATTCATGTACATACTACCTCAATTGGGTCGACCAACCAGTGCTCCAGCACATTGGCTAACCGGGCGATCTACATTGTGTCCCGCCACCCCCAACCCACCAACCCCTCTTTTACGCTACTGCTACTCTCTGTTCATCATATATGCATAGTCACTTTAACCATATGTTACGTTCCCCAGTTTCTGTGTTGTATTTGAGTGTGTGTGTTTCAGGAGATGGCTTCCTGGAAGCCTCCCCAACCAGCTGATTGGTCGACCCCAGGCTAATTGATGATTGGAGCTGACTCCGCCCCCTCGTCAAGAAGCAGCTGACTCTAATCACCATTGCCACCTGAAGATATAAAAGCCAGTGTTCTGTTCAGAAGAAAAGAGATGAGGATCATGAGAAAGATTAGAGAGAGAGAGAGAGATTTTTTTTGCTGGAGAATTAGATTGTGATATAGTGTTGGTTGTTTAACAGAAAGTGTGGTATGTAATGTGTTAGTTGTTGTTGGTAGCAGCTTTGATATGTTCTGTGTTTGTTGCTTTGTCAAAGTTTCTTTAGTGGCCTGAGTTAGTTTACTCAGTTTTGTTGTAAAGTGTTTGTGAAATTGTTAATAATTATTCTGTTTCATTTGTTCCCAGGGGGGAAGGGGAAGGCACTTAGGGAGTGCTTAGGCAAGAGGCCCGAGGGCATACATATACCCGTAGTATATTCAATGTCTAGGCACACTAGGTAAGACCTGGGCGGACCACCCCCTGTATTTTGGTTAGGGCACCAAGTGGTGCTAAGGTAGGTAAGTTAAGTGGGTAGGCAGGTTAAATAGGAGAGGGGGAGCTTTGATATTTACTTTCTTTCCTTTGGTTCCGTCCAGCCCCTTTTCCCCATATTACCGTGTAGGAAATAAATCCTAGTAACGGTAAATTCTGCCTTTGTCGTCCTTTCTCGCACCTACGGTCCATACCTCTTTCGCTTCACGGAGAGTTGAGTTGCAGCAGGGAGTTGCGTTCCCTCTTTTTAGAGGCGTGCGTAACACCATATCTACATGTACATACTACCTCAATCAGCCTGACTAACCAGTGTCTGTATGTAGCCTCGCTACTTTTATAGCCTCGCTACTGTATATAGCCTGTCTTTTTACTGTTTTATTTCTTTACTTACCTATTGTTCACCTAATACATTTTTTTCACTATTGGTTAGAGCCTGTAAGTAAGCATTTCACTGTAAGGTCTACACCTGTTGTATTTGGCGCACGTAACAAATAAACTTTGATTTGATTTGTTGAACAGCTTTTACTCCAAGTCGATCAGACTGTTGAACAGCCATCACTATCCTTCTACCAGGTGATGCACCCTCACGCACACAAAACACACACACACCTCATACTCACACACCTGATACTCACTCGCACAGCTAATACTGCTGTACCATTTCATAGAGATATTGAACCACTGGACACTTCCTGTTTCACACTGAGTATTTAAATACTGTATTCCTGACAGCTCATTCTAATATTTCTACTACCATACTTTGTATTTAGTTACACTGTTTATACACACTGCATATTTATTTATATAGTGTACTCTTGACATAGCTCACTAATATATATACTGCTGTACATATCATTCTTAGTATATATTGTGTAATTTTCAGTGTACATATGTATAGATTGCATTTTGATTACTTTTACAGTGCTATTTGGGTTTACTGCTGAGATTGGCTGAGATCCCGTGAACGGGATCGACTTGACAACAGCCAGTGAAAGTGCAGGGCGCCAAATTCATACAACAGAAATCTCATAATTAAAATTCCTCAAACATACAAGTATTTTACACCATTTTAAAGATAAACTTGTTGTTAATCCCACCGCAGTGTCCGACTTCAAAAAGGCTTTACGACGAAAGCACACCATCTGATTATGTTAGGTCAGTACCTAGTCAGAGAAACACAGCCATTTTTCCAGCCAAAGAGGAGTCACAAAAAGCAGAAATAGAGATAAAATGTATCACTAACCTTTGATGATCTTCATCAGATGACACTCATATGACTTCATGTTACACAATACATGTATGTTTTGTTCGATAAAGTTCATATTTATATCCAAAAATCTTAGTTTACATTGGCGCGTTATGTTCAGTAATGTTTTGCCTCCAAAACATCCAATGATTTTCCAGAGAGCCCCATCAATTTACAGAAATACTCATAATAAACATTGATAAAAGATACAAGTGTTTTGCATGGAACTTTAGATAAACTTCTCCTTAATGCAACCGCTGTGTCAGATTTCAAAAAAACTTTACAGAAAAAGCACACCATGCAATAATCTGAGTACAGCGCTCAGAGACCAAAACTAGCCATACAGATACCCACCATGTTGTGGAGTCAACAGAAGTCAGAAATAGCATTATAAATATTCACTTACCTTTGATGATCTTCATCACAATGCACTCCCAGGAATCCCAGTTCCACAATAAATGTTTGTTTTGTTCAATAACATCCATAATTTGTCCAAATACCTCCTTTTTGTTCACGCGTTTAGTTCCAAAATCCAAATTGATGACACGCAGGCCAGACAAAGTCAAAAAATTCCATTACAGTTCGTACAAACATGTCAAACGATGTATAGAATCAATCTTTAGGATGTTTTTAACATAAATCTTCAATAATGTTTCAACCGGAGAATTCCTTTGTCTGTAGAAATGCGATGAAACGCAGCTAACTCTCACGGGGGCACGCCTGAGAGAGCTCGTGGCACTCTGCCAGACCCCGGACTCAATCAGCTCTTATTCCCCCCTCCTTCACAGTAGAAGCATCAAACAAGGTTCTAAAGACTGTTGACATCTAGTGGAAGCCTTAGGAAGTGCAATATGACCCCATAGACACTGTATATTGGATAGGCAAACCTACAAACCTCAGATTTCCCACTTCCTGGTTGGATTTTTTCTCAGGTTTTTGCCTGCCATATGAGTTCTGTTATACTCACAGACATCATTCAAACGGTTTTAAAAACTTCAGAATGTTTTCTATCCAAATCTACTAATAATATGCATATCTTAGCTTCTGGGACTGAGTAGCAGGCATTTTACTCTGGGCACCTTATTCATCCAAGCTACTTGGTACTGCCCCCAGCCATAAGAAGTTAATGGGATTAGTCCCGACGTTCTTGATTATTATTATTTACATTTTCATTATTTGTGTACTTGTTTGACATTTTACTGAATTGTAAGAAGCTATTCACATGAGCATTTCACTGCACCCACTATAACATCTGCTAAACTGTTTATGCGACTAATACACTTTGATTTTATTCTTCCGTGCTATCTCCAAAGTGGAGGGAAGTTCGCGGTGTTGCTTCCAACTTCTTCCAGCCGCTTATTCTTTTTGAAGAGAGACATGACTGAACTAGAAGTTCCGTTTAAGAAAAAAAGAACTCAAACGCGTTTGGAGTGAATGGTTTGTGTTGCGAGGCTAAACCTTTTGCAAAATAATAGGCTTAATGAATACATCCCAGGAAAAATGAGACAGGCGCATGGTCGTTTGGCCAAGATGAGACTCACAGCTGGTGATTTGCTGTAGAAATAAACCGTTTTTTTAGGCAAAATAAGCAACGTAATGGCCTTTATCTAAGTATAATGTAAAGAAGCACTGTTGATAACAACACATAAAAATGTGACCGCTCATCTGAACAAGGATAGGCTTAAATAGGCAACTTGAAATACACGCGACAACGCGAGATAAACAATACGGGACGTTGGGCGCGAGCATGTATCATCACATTGCTGAATCTCAGATCGCCAATACTAGCCTACTACTAGCTTATTTACTTAACACCATCAAACATTCTACAACTGTGACAAACGCACTCACCACAACTAATCAGGGGCCGGTTTCCCAAAAGCATCCATAGGATGCTATGGTTCTAACAATGAATTTATCCTTAGCCTTAAAATGCTTTAGGGAAACCGGGCCCAGGTCATACTATCCTATCCCCAGTCCTAGTCCAGCTTGTGTGTGGCAGTTGCAGTAGAAAGACACCAGATGGCAGCACTGACCTGCAGCAAGGCCAAACCAGCTCAACATGGAGAAAAGAGACAGAGGAGTGTATAGTGCTGAGGTGTGCCACCAGATGGTGCTGTGACATCATGGAAATTTGGAGATTCCTTTCACTGACTGGCTGCTTCTGGTGGGCTAAGAGAAGGGTTGATCGAGTCTCCCCGAATACTGATCTGAGGTCAGTTATGTGTTTTTCCTTCTATTGGTTATGGTTAGGTGTTTGGAGGGAGTGAACTGATCCTAAATCTGTCTACAGACAACTCACCTTCTGGAGTGTTTCAGAGCTGTCCAACGCTGTTCCTGGAGAGCTACCGGCCTGTAGGTTTTCACTCCAACCCTAATCTAGCGCACCTGATTCTAATAATGAGCTGGTTGATAAATTGAATTGGGTTAGTTACAACTGGGGTTGGATTGAAAACCTACAGGAGGGTAGCTGTCCAGGAACATGGTTGGAGAGCCATGGTTTAGATGTGCATAAGACAACTAACCCTTCAGCTGCTCAGGGAACAGCTCACTGTCCTCAGCCACAAGAGCACCAGCTGGGGGACAGGTGGGCCAAGACCCTTTTAACACACACACACACACACACACTCCCCCACAGAGCAGGTAAAGCCTGAGCAGGTCTTTTATTAGAGGACAGGGCAGCTTGTCACAGCATCACAACCAAACAAAGAGAGAACAGGGCTGATGGGACACACACACACACACACACACACACTACACACCACACACACTTACAGGGGCCTCCCCATCTGTACCTGCCTGTGGGTCTTTGTGTCTCTCAGCACGGGGTAGAGGTTGGAGAGAGAGATGAGGGGGGAGAAGAGGGATTGTGAGAGAGAGAAAGGAGAAAAAATGATTATGCCACCACAAACTTCTCAGCTGTGTGTTTGTCTGTGTTTGTGGGTGTGTTTGTTTGTGGGTGTGTTTGTGGGAATATTTGTCCGTGTGTGTGGGTGCTGGCTGGTGCAGAGCGGTCGGTTGGTTGGGCCTCCTGTGACAGAGGGTTTTATTGGAGCTCAGTGAGGCAGATAGAACATGTTTGACTCTGTATTGATTAAGCATTGTCTTTGCATGAGAGAGTGTCAAAAGGCAGAGTGAGTGTAGTGTGTTTGACAGACTGACTCCTCATCATGTTCTCATTTAAAACTGTTGAGCGTGTGTGTTTGATTGTGTGTGTGTGTGTGGTTCTATACATGTGTACATGCCTGAGTACATGTGTGCATGCATCTTTGCATCAGTGGCGTTCATATGTGTGTGTGTTTGATTGTGTGTGTGTGTGTGTGTGTGGTTCTATACATGTGTACATGCCTGAGTACATGTGTGCATGCATCTTTGCATCAGTGACGTTCATATGTGTGCATGTTCGTTCGTGTCTGTGTGCCTGTGTGTGTGTGCATGTCTGTGTCTGTTCGTCCATGCATGTGTGTATTTACAGTCCCTCCATCTGTGTGATGTGAATAGTGGCCACTTGTTGACTTATGACAGGCTATAACTTTATGCCTCATCAACAGTCGGACAGTAAATAGTGATTAAATAGCGTGTAATGCAGTGTAAATACTGTCTAAATGGTGTGTAATAATCCCTAAATGTTAATATGATAAGAGTTCATATGTGATAAGGGTGAATTGGCCATCTATTAGGAGAACTGAAGTAAAACACTGGGAGCAGTGGAGGACCTGTGTTGTCTACCTGATTCTCCTGTAGTCTTACACCTGGAATAAGTTCCAACGGGTGTAACTGGCCTGAGCTGTATTAGGTGCAGCTGTTGTTGTGTTGGTTTACAGGCATCTATTTATTCCCCTTCCATCGCTGTCATTGAAATGGCATGGTACTACAGGACAAGACCAGTCAGTATGAAGGTACACTGTTAGAAATAAATACCAGTCAGTATGAAGGTACACTGTTAGAAATAAAGACCAGCAGTATGAAGGTATACTGTTAGAAATAAAGACCAGTCAGTATGAAGGTACACTGTTAGAAATAAAGACCAGTCAGTATGAAGGTACACTGTTAGAAATAAAGACCAGTTAGTATGAAGGTACACTGTTAGAAATAAAGAGCAGTCAGTATGAAGGTACACTGTTAGAAATAAAGACCAGTTAGTATGAAGGTACACTGTTAGAAATAAAGACCAGTCAGTATGAAGGTACACTGTTAGAAATAAAGACCAGTCAGTATGAAGGTACACTGTTAGAAATAAAGACCAGTTAGTATGAAGGGACACTGTTAGAAATAAAGACCAGTTAGTATGAAGGTACACTGTTAGAAATAAAGACCAGTTAGTATGAAGGTACACTGTTAGAAATAAAGACCAGTCAGTATGAAGGTACACTGTTAGAAATAGAAGTGCTATCTAGAACCTAAAAGGGTTCTTAAGCTGTTCCTATAGCAGAACCCTTTGAAGAACCCTTTTTGGTTCCAGGTAGAACCCTTTTGGTTCCAGGTAGAACCCTTTTGGGTTCCATGTAGGACCCTTTCCACAGAGGGTTCTACACGGAACCCAAAAGGGTTTTCCCTGGAACCAAAAACGGTTTTCTCTGGAACCAAAAAGAGTCCGATGGGGGTTCTCGATACACTTCTCTTAGTGTTTGGAGGGATGGTTAGAAACGAGATTAATAGAACTCAGGCAGTAGAGATCACACAGTAGCAAAAACATACACACCACACAGCGCTAAAGGAAAAACTCTTATTTACATAGATAAATCAGCCAGTCATATAGTAATTTCCCTGTGGTCTAATAGCAGAATAATGGTAGCTGGCAGCGTCAGGACTGTTTGCTGCTGTGCTACTCTGTTTCCCTGCAAACACTTTAATCTCAGTCACATCAAACAGCAGACAGTTAAAACATGACGTTTACAACTACACACCATAAAGCTGACCACACTGATCAATATGCACAGGCACACACACACAGGCACACGCACACACACACATGTATGGACGTACACACACACAAACAATTTAATGGCAGCTGCTCTGCATGGAGAGACGGACACAGAGAGATAGAAAGAGACACAGGTAGATAGAGAGGGAGACATACAGAGAGAGAGAGAGACAGAAAGAGAGAGAGATACAGAGAGGTGGTGATGGGGCTTCTATGATGGGGTTCAGCTGAACTATAATCCAATGCTCCAGAGTTATTAAATGAATAAAGAGGAGAAGATGCTGAATACTATTGATTTCTCACAACTCCCTGAGGCTGCTGAGGCTTTCAGGCAGAGAGAGAAGGAGAAGACACACACCTCATAGACAGACTACACACACACACACACGGGTTAAGGCAGGGGTGTCAAACATACTGTATGTTAAAAAAAAAGGGGGTGGGTGGAACCAACTCAATATACTTAAATATTACTTAAACCAAATCTAAACTGTGTAGAAATTCTAATGGAACTACATTCAAACAGTTTCTTGACCATGTCCAGCTCGCTAATAATCACTGAAATGAAAGCTAGACAGTCAGGGCTCTTAATGTAAACATTTTCATTGGTAGCACTGGTGCTAGCACGGGTGCTAACTTTAAAAAGTAAGCAGCACCACATAACATTTAGGAACACCAGAAAAATATATATTTTAATTCATTGAGATATAGCCTACATTGGGCTTACATTCGGCCTATATGAATCCTACTTACTTTTGATGCACATCTCATGAAGATGATATCATTTTTGCTTTCTGTCTGTGCCACCAAATGTTTGCATATACTGGTAAAGTTACAAGATTGTTAGCACAATATAGGCAAAAAATGGACTTGTGATATAGATCAAAACACTTGGGTGATTCTATAGCAATATAATGATTGTTCTAGTTTTATGGTTGGTGTTGTTTGGCATGACAAGAAATTAAAAATCCAGGTAGGAGTTATGACAGGGTAGGAACCAAAGTGTTGGTCAGTGTTTCCCAGGGGACCCTACTCATTCAAGGGTTTTTCTTTATTTTTACTATTTGCTACATTATAGAAAAATAGTGAATACATCAAAACTATGAAATAACACATATGGAATCATGTAGGAACCAAAAAAGTGTTAAACTAAAAAATATATTTAACACTTTTTTGGTTATGTCACGTTCCTGACCTGTTTTCCTTTGTTATGTATTTGTTTTAGTTGGTCAGGGCGTGAGTTGGGTGGGTTGGTCTAGGTTTGTTTTTCTATGTTGGGATTTTGTGTTTGGCCTGGTATGATTCTCAATCAGAGACAGGTGTGTATCGTTGTCCCTGATTGAGAGTCATACTAAGGCAGCCAGGGTTTCACTGGTGTTTTGTGGGTGTTTGTTTCCTGTGTCAGTGTTTGGGCCACACAGGACTGTTTTCAGGTTAGTCACGTTTGTAGAGTTTCGTAATTTGTAGTGTTTGTTGTTTGTTCATTAAAACATGAATACCTACTACTCCGCATCTTGGTCCGATCCATGCTCCTCCTCGTCTGAGGAGGAGAACGACTACGACAACCGTAACAGAAACACCCACCAAAACAGGATCAAGCGGAGTGGAGAAGGAAGGCAGGAACAACAGCAATGGGGAAAAGAGGAATGGACTTGGGAGGAGATCCTAGACGGTAAAGGACCCTGGGCAGAGCCAGTGGAGTGTCGCCGCCCCAAAGCGGAGCTGGAGGCAGCGAAAGCGGAGAGGAGGTTGTATGAGGCTAAAGCAAGGCAGAGCGGCTGGAAGCCCGAGAGGCTCACCCCAAAATTTCTTGGGGGGGGGGGGGGGGGGCTAAAGGGGAGTGTGGCGAAGCCGGGTTGGTTACCTGAGCCAACTCCCCGGGCTTACCGTGGAGTGAGAGGGCGTCGTACTGGTCAGACACCGTGTTATGCGGTAAAGCGCACGGTGTCCCCAGTACGCGTGCTTAGCCCAGTGCGGGCTATTCCACCTTGCCGCACTGGGAGGGCTAGGTTGGGCATCGAGCCGGATGTCATGAAGCCGGACCAACGTATCTGGCCTCCAGTACGTCTCCTCGGGCCGGCGTACATGGCACCAGCCTTACAGGTGGTGTCCCCGGTTCGCCTGCATAGCCCAGTGCGGGTTATTCCACCTCCTCGCACTGGCAGGGCTACGGGGACCATTCAACCTGGTAAGGTTAGGGAGGCTTGGTGCTCAAGAGCGCGTGTCCTCCTTCACGGTCCGGTATATCCGGCGCCACCTTCCCACCCCAGCTCAGTACCACCAGTGCCTACTCCACGCACCAGGCTTCCAGTGCGTTTCCAGAGCCCTGTTCCTCCTCCACGCACTCTCCCTATGGTGCGTGTCTCCAGCTCGGTGCCTCCAGTTCCGGTACCACGCACCAGGCCTACTGTGCGCCTCAGCAGGTCAGAGTCGGCCGTCTGCCCAACGCCGCCTGCACTGCTCGTCTGTCCAGCGCCGTCTGAGCTGCCTGCACTGCCTGCCTGCCCAGCGCCGTCTGAACTGCCTGCCTGCCCAGCACCATCTGAGCCATCCGTCTGCCCAGCGCCGTCTGAGCCATCCGTCTGCCCAGCGCCGTCTGAGCCATCCGTCTGCCCAGCGCCGTCTGAGCCATCCGTCTGCCCAGCGCCGTCTGAGCCATCCGTCTGCCCAGCGCCATCTGAGCCATCCGTCTGCCACGAGCCTTCAGAGCCGCCCGTCTGTCCCGAGCCATTAGAGCCGTCCGTCAGTCAGGAGCCGCTAGAGCCGTCCGTCAGTCAGGAGCTGCCAGAGACGCCAGCCAGTCAGGAGCTGCCAGAGACGCCAGCCAGTCAGGAGCTGCCAGATCCGCCAGCCAGTCAGGAGCTGCCAGATCCGCCAGCCAGTCAGGAGCTGCCAGATCCGCCAGCCAGTCAGGAGCTGCCAGAACTGCCCTTCAGTCATGAGCTGCCCTTCAGTCATGAGCTGCCCTCCAGTCATGAGCTGCCCTCCAGTCATGAGCTGCCCTCCAGTCATGAGCTGCCCTCCAGTCATGAGCTGCCCTCCAGTCATGAGCTGCCCTCCAGTCATGAGCTGCCCTACAGTCATGAGCTGCCCTACAGTCCGGAGCTGCCACTCAGTCCGGAGCTGCCACTCAGTCCGGAGCTGCCACTCAGTCCGGAGCTGCCACTCAGTCCGGAGCTGCCACTCAGTCCGGAGCTGCCACTCAGTCCGGAGCTGCCCCTTATCCTGGTGCTGCCCCTTATCCTGGTGCTGCCCCTTATCCTGGTGCTGCCCCTTATCCTGGTGCTGCCCCTTATCCTGGTGCTGCCCCTTATCCTGGTGCTGCCCCTTATCCTGGTGCTGCCCCTTATCCTGGTGCTGCCCCTCAGTCAACTGCTACCCCTCAGTCTGTTACTGCCTTTTGGAATAGCGGGATTGACATGGAGGGTGAATATTGGGAGGAGGCCACGGAAGCGGGGGTTGACTATGGTGGGGTGGGGACCACGACCAGCGCCAGAGCCGCCACCGTGGACAGACGCCCACCCAGACCCTCCCCTAGACTTTGTGCTGGTGCGCCCGGAGTTCGCACCTTAAGGGGGGGGTTCTGTCACGTTCCTGACCTGTTTTCCTTTGTTATGTATTTGTTTTAGTTGGTCAGGGCGTGAGTTGGGTGGGTTGGTCTAGGTTTGTTTTTCTATGTTGGGATTTTGTGTTTGGCCTGGTATGATTCTCAATCAGAGACAGGTGTGTATCGTTGTCCCTGATTGAGAGTCATACTAAGGCAGCCAGGGTTTCACTGGTGTTTTGTGGGTGTTTGTTTCCTGTGTCAGTGTTTGGGCCACACAGAACTGTTTTCAGGTTAGTCACGTTTGTAGAGTTTCGTAATTTGTAGTGTTTGTTGTTTGTTCATTAAAACATGAATACCTACTACTCCGCATCTTGGTCCGATCCATGCTCCTCCTCGTCTGAGGAGGAGAACGACTACGACAACCGTAACAGGTTACTACATGATTCCATATGTGTTATTTCATCATTTTGATCTCTTCACTATTATTCTATAATGTAGAAAATAGTCAAAATAAAGAAAAACACTTGAATGAGTAGGTGTGTCCAAACGTTTGACTGGTACTGTATACATATATACATTATTTTATTTTTTGGGGGGGTTGCCTGTTTTGCATGTTATTTTGACATTAATACGTCTCACATATCAGTTTGCAAACAATGTAAAAAAAAATATTACAATAATCATTGAGTTAATAAAGCCACATACAAACTTGGTCTCTTTTTTGCTTTCTTAAGTAAGGCAGCTCCAAAATGAAAGTGTTTCAGCCTAGCTCAGAGCTTTATGTGGTGGTGAGGCAGCCAGCAGAAAATACGGAGCGTAGGGGTTGGTAATGTTCTCTAGTTGCGCTGGGATTGGCTCAGTGTTCTGTCACTCAACGGGGACACTACGTCACCGCCGAATCTAAGGGTAGAGCTCAAAAATTCAACCATCTTGGGTGCTGCCATAGAGTTACATGAGAAGTGTCCATCCAAGAAGGCTCAAGGTCATTGGCCACAGATAAAATGACATCAAATCACGTTATATCTACAGTAGCTTTGATTGGACTGATCATGTCAACATCATACTTTCAAAATATTAGCTAGCAAGCTGGTAGTCATCATCATGAATCAAGTCGACAATCTACTGGCAAATGCTTTTTAATCCTTGTCATATGAAGATAAATAATGGAGAGATTTTAGATAAAATATATCTGTGCTCATCGGCCATTGGACATAAACATTACACAACAGATTGGAAGTCACAAATTCAATAGTGAGTGGTTTGGAAGGAATTAGTGCCTAACTACAAGCATTGCAAAGCAACCACTAGCCTGCTCTTCAGTGGAGTGGGTGTGTGGTCTGGGTTTAAGGGTCTCTTTTTCCAAGATTAAAAGGATAAATATTCAACCATTAGCTATGGTGTCATTCCAGCATGACTTCTGCCGTGCTCAAAACAACTGGAAACTCAGAACTGGGAAATCTGACTTCAGAGAGTTCAAGACAACTGGGAACTTGGGAAAAAAATTTGCTCTGACTGGGAAAATAAGTTTTGAATTGTCATCCAACTCGGAATCGCAAGTCCGGAACTCGGGCCTCTTTCTTGACCTCCGACCTGAAGATCACTGACGTCATCATGATTCAACCTTGTTTTTTTCCGAGTTCCCAGTTGTCTTGAAAGCACCATAAATCCAGAGAATGCCAGACTTTGATGACAATATTTGCCCATGAAGAATCTTCCTGTTCAAGTGAGCACAGCACAACAGGGTGAGTACAAAAATGTATTGTATGCTGCTGCATAATTATGTAATATGCCAGGAAGATATGTATACTGCAGCTAAGAAAGTAATGCTAAGTGTATGTTGTGTAGTAAGCTGTTAGTAGCCCATGTACCTCACCCTAATAATTTGGTCCCGTTTCCCCCTCTTAATTTCACCTACTGTTCTGACTTGGTGGTGCACATGTAACCTATAGACTGTTTTAGAGAAATGTAATCAATGAATATTGTAAGAGCTTTCATTGTCAGCTTATATGCCCCCTTTATTTATCCTACGGTTCTGACTTGGTATACAGGGAGAATACTGTAAGAACAGCACATGTTCTGAATTCTGTCGCTGTACATTTCAAAGTGCTGAACAAATAGTTACATTGACTATGCCCGTCCTAGCGCGCTCATTGTCTTAATCGAAATTACGGATGGCCTCTTATCCGCTCATCGTCCACTTATGCCATAGTTTGTACATCTCAATTGTCAGTAGGAACTACATTTCTTTAAGCAAGTCAGCCATATCACCTATGTTTTTTTTAAAGCCAGTAAATGATGTTGAATGAACTGTTTCACTGCCAGACAAAGCTCCACTGATAGCCAGGTGTAGCAGTGGTAAGATGTTGTGACTGCTGTTGGGACTCTGCTGTTGGGACAGCATTATGTAGGCCCTAACAGTTTGTGGGCATCATTTGACACCGTTATAGTGCAATTAATGTATTGTTTAGTGTTGTGTTGTGTTGTGTTGTGGCTTTGCTGGCATGCATACAAATCTATATTTGTTTTGTCTGCCTCAAGAACATTTCTATGCTAAAATCGCCATTGAGAAAGAGTAGCACGGTAACGCTGTTTTATGTACAATGTTGTCAACAAAATTAGGTTGCTATTGCAGAATGCAGCCTTTCGACAGCATGTGCTAAAGTCGATTCATCCACACTAGTCCCCTAGTTTGGTGATTGGCGTTTAGGCTGTGACAAGGCAAAGGCAGCAGACAGACTTGCAGTATGTTTTAGCAGGGAAGTTTGGTAGGGTGACCTGATTTGTAACTATGAAAATAATTTTGTCAAACGGATTGTGAACCCAAAAGTGGAAGTTTTATTATTCTAGAGGGGGGACAATAAATAGAACATGAATTTGGTTAGGGAGTTGGGGCAGATTTGTCATCTTGTCTTCAGGAGATGTTATTATTTATTTACTTTTAGTCTGATCAGTGGAACATTTCTCCCTCTAAACAATGGTCTAAAACATAGGGGAATTACTCTGCTTGTCAGCAACAACACTAATGTTATCACAAACGTATTGTATTATTCCACTTCTTCCCAGTATTGCGTAATCACAGATTTGAACTCTGATATGTCTACTTGTGTCTTTAAAAATGAATTATATGAGGCTATGTATTTTTGCAGCCATTCATGGACAGTTTTAAATAAGTCATACAAATAAGCATTGGATATTAAATGCTCCAGGAATCAAATATAATTTAACATTTTAGTATTGTGAACATGCTAGTGAGCGATGGTAAGGGGACTCACAACACATAAACTCATATGTTGTCCATGTAGAGAAAGATGATGACAAGGATCTTCAACTAGTAGTCATAAACCACCTGAATATTGATCTTCAACTAGTAGTCATAAACCACCTGAATATTGATCTTCAACTAGTAGTCATAAACCACATGATCTTCAACTAGTAGTCATAAACCACCTGAATATTGATCTTCAACTAGTAGTCATAAACCACCTGAATATTGATCTTCAACTAGTAGTCATAAACCACCTGAATATTGATCTTCAACTAGTAGTCATAAACCACCTGAATATTGATCTTCAACTAGTAGTCATAAACCACCTGAATATTGATTTTCAACTAGTAGTCATAAACCACCTGAATATTGATCTTCAACTAGTAGTCATAAACCACCTGAATATTGATCTTCAACTAGTAGTCATAAACCACCTGAATATTGATCTTCAACTAGTAGTCATAAACCACATGATCTTCAACTAGTAGTCATAAACCACATGAATATTGATCTTCAACTAGTAGTCATAAACCACCTGAATATTGATCTTCAACTAGTAGTCATAAACCACCTGAATATTGATCTTCAACTAGTAGTCATAAACCACATGAATATTGATCTTCAACTAGTAGTCATAAACCACCTGAATATTGATCTTCAACTAGTAGTCATAAACCACATGAATATTGATCTTCAACTAGTAGTCATAAACCACCTGAATATTGATCTTCAACTAGTAGTCATAAACCACCTGAATATTGATCTTCAACTAGTAGTCATAAACCACATGATCTTCAACTAGTAGTCATAAACCACCTGAATATTGATCTTCAACTAGTAGTCATAAACCACCTGAATATTGATCTTCAACTAGTAGTCATAAACCACCTGAATATTGATCTTCAACTAGTAGTCATAAACCACCTGAATATTGATCTTCAACTAGTAGTCATAAACCACCTGAATATTGATCTTCAACTAGTAGTCATAAACCACATGAATATTGATCTTCAACTAGTAGTCATAAACCACCTGAATATTGATCTTCAACTAGTAGTCACAAGCCACCTGAATATTGATCTTCAACTAGTAGTCATAAACCACCTGAATATTGATCTTCAACTAGTAGTCATAAACCACCTGAATATTGATCTTCAACTAGTAGTCATAAACCACTTGAATATTGATCTTCAACTAGTAGTCATAAACCACATGAATATTGATCTTCAACTAGTAGTCATAAACCACCTGAATATTGATCTTCAACTAGTAGTCATAAACCACTTGAATATTGATCTTCAACTAGTAGTCATAAACCACATGAATATTGATCTTCAACTAGTAGTCATAAACCACCTGAATATTGATCTTCAACTAGTAGTCATAAACCACCTGAATATTGATCTTCAACTAGTAGTCATAAACCACCTGAATATTGATCTTCAACTAGTAGTCATAAACCACCTGAATATTGATCTTCAACTAGTAGTCATAAACCACCTGAATATTGATCTTCAACTAGTAGTCATAAACCACCTGAATATTGATCTTCAACTAGTCATAAACCACATGAATATTGATCTTCAACTAGTAGTCATAAACCACCTGAATATTGATCTTCAACTAGTAGTCATAAACCACCTGAATATTGATCTTCAACTAGTAGTCATAAACCACCTGAATATTGATCTTCAACTAGTAGTCATAAACCACCTGAATATTGATCTTCAACTAGTAGTCATAAACCACCTGAATATTGATCTTCAACTAGTAGTCATAAACCACCTGAATATTGATCTTCAACTAGTAGTCATAAACCACATGAATATTGATCTTCAACTAGTAGTCATAAACCACCTGAATATTGATCTTCAACTAGTAGTCATAAACCACATGAATATTGATCTTCAACTAGTAGTCATAAACCACATGAATATTGATCTTCAACTAGTAGTCATAAACCACCTGAATATTGATCTTCAACTAGTAGTCATAAACAACATGAATAGTGATCTTCAACTAGTAGTCATAAACCACCTGAATATTGATCTTCAACTAGTAGTCATAAACCACATGATCTTCAACTAGTAGTCATAAACCACCTGAATATTGATCTTCAACTAGTAGTCATAAACCACCTGAATATTGATCTTCAACTAGTAGTCATAAACCACCTGAATATTGATCTTCAACTAGTAGTCACAAACCACCTGAATATTGATCTTCAACTAGTAGTCATAAACCACCTGAATATTGATCTTCAACTAGTAGTCATAAACCACATGATCTTCAACTAGTAGTCATAAACCACCTGAATATTGATCTTCAACTAGTAGTCATAAACCACATGATCTTCAACTAGTAGTCATAAACCACCTGAATATTGATCTTCAACTAGTAGTCATAAACCACCTGAATAGTGATCTTCAACTAGTAGTCATAAACCACCTGAATATTGATCTTCAACTAGTAGTCACAAACCACCTGAATATTGATCTTCAACTAGTAGTCATAAACCACCTGAATATTGATCTTCAACTAGTAGTCATAAACCACATGAATATTGATCTTCAACTAGCAGTCATAAACCACTTGAATATTGATCTTCAACTAGTAGTCATAAACCACCTGAATATTGATCTTCAACTAGTAGTCATAAACCACCTGAATATTGATCTTCAACTAGTAGTCATAAACCACCTGAATATTGATCTTCAACTAGTAGTCATAAACCACTTGAATATTGATCTTCAGCTAGTAGTCATAAACCACCTGAATATTGATCTTCAACTAGTAGTCATAAACCACCTGAATATTGATCTTCAACTAGTAGTCATAAACCACCTGAATATTGATCTTCAACTAGTAGTCATAAACCACCTGAATATTGATCTTCAACTAGTAGTCACAAACCACCTGAATATTGATCTTCAACTAGTAGTCATAAACCACATGAATATTGATCTTCAACTAGTAGTCATAAACCACCTGAATATTGATCTTCAACTAATAGTCATAAACCACATGAATATTGATCTTCAACTAGTAGTCATAAACCACCTGAATATTGATCTTCAACTAGTAGTCATAAACCACCTGAATATTGATCTTCAACTAGTAGTCATAAACCACATGATCTTCAACTAGTATTCATAAACCACCTGAATATTGATCTTCAACTAGTAGTCATAAACCACCTGAATATTGATCTTCAACTAGTAGTCATAAACCACATGATCTTCAACTAGTATTCATAAACCACATGAATATTGATCTTCAACTAGTAGTCATAAACCACCTGAATATTGATCTTCAACTAGTAGTCATAAACCACATGAATATTGATCTTCAACTAGTAGTCATAAACCACCTGAATATTGATCTTCAACTAGTAGTCATAAACCACCTGAATATTGATCTTCAACTAGTAGTCATAAACCACCTGAATATTGATCTTCAACTAGTAGTCATAAACCACATGATCTTCAACTAGTAGTCATAAACCACCTGAATATTGATCTTCAACTAGTAGTCATAAACCACCTGAATATTGATCTTCAACTAGTAGTCATAAACCACCTGAATATTGATCTTCAACTAGTAGTCATAAACCACCTGAATATTGATCTTCAACTAGTAGTCATAAACCACCTGAATATTGATCTTCAACTAGTAGTCATAAACCACCTGAATATTGATCTTCAACTAGTAGTCACAAACCACCTGAATATTGATCTTCAACTAGTAGTCACAAACCACATGAATATTGATCTTCAACTAGTAGTCATAAACCACATGAATATTGATCTTCAACTAGTAGTCACAAACCACCTGAATATTGATCTTCAACTAGTAGTCATAAACCACATGAATATTGATCTTCAACTAGTAGTCATAAACCACATGAATATTGATCTTCAACTAGTAGTCATAAACCACATGAATATTGATCTTCAACTAGTAGTCATAAACCACATGAATATTGATCTTCAACTAGTAGTCATAAACCACATGATCTTCAACTAGTAGTCATAAACCACATGAATATTGATCTTCAACTAGTAGTCATAAACCACATGATCTTCAACTAGTAGTCATAAACCACCTGAATATTGATCTTCAACTAGTAGTCATAAACCACCTGAATATTGATCTTCAACTAGTAGTCATAAACCACCTGAATATTGATCTTCAACTAGTAGTCATAAACCACCTGAATATTGATCTTCAACTAGTAGTCATAAACCACTTGAATATTGATCTTCAACTAGTAGTCATAAACCACCTGAATATTGATCTTCAACTAGTAGTCATAAACCACCTGAATATTGATCTTCAACTAGTAGTCATAAACCACATGAATATTGATCTTCAACTAGTAGTCATAAACCACATGAATATTGATCTTCAACTAGTAGTCATAAACCACCTGAATATTGATCTTCAACTAGTAGTCATAAACCACCTGAATATTGATCTTCAACTAGTAGTCATAAACCACCTGAATATTGATCTTCAACTAGTAGTCATAAACCACCTGAATATTGATCTTCAACTAGTAGTTATAAACCACATGAATATTGATCTTCAACTAGTAGTCATAAACCACCTGAATATTGATCTTCAACTAGTAGTCATAAACCACATGAATATTGATCTTCAACTAGTAGTCATAAACCACCTGAATATTGATCTTCAACTAGTAGTCATAAACCACCTGAATATTGATCTTCAACTAGTAGTCATAAACCACCTGAATATTGATCTTCAACTAGTAGTCATAAACCACCTGAATATTGATCTTCAACTAGTAGTCATAAACCACATGAATATTGATCTTCAACTAGTAGTCATAAACCACCTGAATATTGATCTTCAACTAGTAGTCATAAACCACATGAATATTGATCTTCAACTAGTAGTCATAAACCACCTGAATATTGATCTTCAACTAGTAGTCATAAACCACTTGAATATTGATCTTCAACTAGTAGTCATAAACCACATGAATATTGATATTCAACTAGTAGTCACAAACCACCTGAATATTGATATTCAACTTGTAGTCATAAACCAACTGAATATTGATATTCAACTAGTAGTCATAAACCACATGAATATTGATCTTCAACTAGTAGTCATAAACCACCTGAATATTGATCTTCAACTAGTAGTCATAAACCACCTGAATATTGATCTTCAACTAGTAGTCATAAACCACATGAATATTGATCTTCAACTAGTAGTCATAAACCACCTGAATATTGATCTTCAACTAGTAGTCATAAACCACATGAATATTGATCTTCAACTAGTAGTCATAAACCACCTGAATATTGATCTTCAACTAGTAGTCATAAACCACATGATCTTCAACTAGTAGTCATAAACCACCTGAATATTGATCTTCAACTAGTAGTCATAAACCACCTGAATATTGATCTTCAACTAGTAGTCATAAACCACCTGAATATTGATCTTCAACTAGTAGTCATAAACCACCTGAATATTGATCTTCAACTAGTAGTCATAAACCACCTGAATATTGATCTTCAACTAGTAGTCATAAACCACCTGAATATTGATCTTCAACTAGTAGTCATAAACCACCTGAATATTGATCTTCAACTAGTAGTCATAAACCACATGAATATTGATCTTCAACTAGTAGTCATAAACCACCTGAATATTGATCTTCAACTAGTAGTCATAAACCACATGATCTTCAACTAGTAGTCATAAACCACCTGAATATTGATCTTCAACTAGTAGTCATAAACCACATGATCTTCAACTAGTAGTCATAAACCACATGATCTTCAACTAGTAGTCATAAACCACATGATCTTCAACTAGTAGTCATAAACCACATGATCTTCAACTAGTAGTCATAAACCACATGAATATTGATCTTCAACTAGTAGTCATAAACCACATGAATATTGATCTTCAACTAGTAGTCATAAACCACATGATCTTCAACTAGTAGTCATAAACCACCTGAATATTGATCTTCAACTAGTAGTCATAAATCACATGAATATTGATCTTCAACTAGTAGTCATAAACCACATGAATATTGATCTTCAACTAGTAGTTATAAACCACATGATCTTCAACTAGTAGTCACAAACCACCTGAATATTGATCTTCAACTAGTAGTCATAAACCACATGAATATTGATCTTCAACTAGTAGTCATAAACCACCTGAATATTGATCTTCAACTAGTAGTCATAAACCACCTGAATATTGATCTTCAACTAGTAGTCATAAACCACATGAATATTGATCTTCAACTAGTAGTCATAAACCACCTGAATATTGATCTTCAACTAGTAGTCATAAACCACCTGAATATTGATCTTCAACTAGTAGTCATAAACCACCTGAATATTGATCTTCAACTAGTAGTCATAAACCACCTGAATATTGATCTTCAACTAGTAGTCATAAACCACCTGAATATTGATCTTCAACTAGTAGTCACAAACCACCTGAATATTGATCTTCAACTAGTAGTCATAAACCACTTGAATATTGATCTTCAACTAGTAGTCATAAACCACCTGAATATTGATCTTCAACTAGTAGTCATAAACCACCTGAATATTGATCTTCAACTAGTAGTCATAAACCACCTGAATATTGATCTTCAACTAGTAGTCATAAACCACCTGAATATTGATCTTCAACTAGTAGTCATAAACCACCTGAATATTGATCTTCAACTAGTAGTCATAAACCACCTGAATATTGATCTTCAACTAGTAGTCATAAACCACATGAATATTGATCTTCAACTAGTAGTCATAAACCACCTGAATATTGATCTTCAACTAGTAGTCATAAACCACCTGAATATTGATCTTCAACTAGTAGTCATAAACCACCTGAATATTGATCTTCAACTAGTAGTCATAAACCACATGATCTTCAACTAGTAGTCATAAACCACCTGAATATTGATCTTCAACTAGTAGTCATAAACCACCTGAATATTGATCTTCAACTAGTAGTCATAAACCACATGAATATTGATCTTCAACTAGTAGTCATAAACCACATGAATATTGATCTTCAACTAGTAGTCATAAACCACATGAATATTGATATTCATTCGATTTTTCTTGAAAGTTGGGTGATTGAGAAATTAATTGTTAATTCAAGAACATTTTCAAACACCCAGCACTTCAGGGGAGGCCAACCACCCAGCAAACAGGATTTTCTTCCAGCCCTATTTTAAAGATATAGTTCACCCAAATTACACAATGTCTGTGTCCTTACTAGGGTTGCAAAGGGTCTGGAAACTTTCCGGTAAATTTCCGTAATTTTTCATGGGAAATTAAGCCTTGGAATTTGGGGAATTTTGCATAAAATCATCAAAAAGGTTAGCTTATAACAGTGAACCTTTTTTGTGGGATACACATAAGGCAATTTTAGGTATTGTGGCATATTTTGTTTAAACTATCCCCAATTCAATGGAATTGCAAACCTCTGCATGCACAGTGCACTCTTCCATCACATGTACAGCTGATTCTCAAGATCTTGCACACTAATGAGATGCTATTGAGCCCACACTACTACACTGTCTGAGCCAAGGACTACATGCTTTCTTGTAAGTTTTGATTACAATAATGGGTGGGGTGTAAATATTTTATATGACATACATGATTTTTTGTTAACTAGTAAATAGTAGCCTACAGCAAAGTGTGTTTAAATTATTTCAAACTTGTTAACAATTTCTGATAGTTAGTTTTTGCTACCATGTGTGTTTTAGCTTGCTTGTGCCTGCTAACCGAGGAGTGTTAATTCACCTGTTTCCTTACATGTTTCATTTAAAAAATGTATCTTACAAAGGAGTTGTTTAATCTAACTGCCTAACTATTTATCTGTACATGGAATTGTATTTGTTTTGTTTTTTCAAATCTTGACAGAAAAATGCCACAGGCACAATCTGATGTGTGGAGACATTACACTGCAGCTAATGTAGAAAGAAAAGCTGTGTACATTTGAAAATACTGTGCCAAATCATATGTGAAGAATGCAACAAAGATGCAGAATCATCTGGCCAAGTGCATAAAGTTCCCTCAGCACTCACAACAAGCAACCTCTGACAAAAGTCCCTCTACTTCTATTCGAGGTGAAAATGATGAATCAGACACCTTATCGATAGCAAAAGCTTATGGTCCTCCTGGAATCAGAAGTTTTTTGACTCAATAGAGGAACGCAGTCAGAGAAATCCTGATGAATGTCTTGCTCGAGCTGTGTATGCAACTGGTTCACCTCTGATGCTCACAGGCAATGTGTATTGGAAGAAACTTCTGAATGTTCTTCACCCAGAATACACCCCTCCAACCAGACATGCTTTATCTACTAATTTGCTGGATGCAGAGTTCAACAGAGTTCAAGTGAAGGTCAAGCAAATCATAGAGAAAGCAATCATCTCTGATGGGTGGTCAAATGTTCGTGGGCAAGGAATAATTAACTACATCATCTCCACCCCTCAACCATTATTCTACAAGAACACAGACACAAGGGACAACAGACACATCAGTCTCTACATTGCAGATGAGCCGAAGGCAGTCATCAATGACCTTGGACCACAGAAGATATTTGCACTGGTGACAGACAATGCTGCGGAACATGAGGGCTGCTTGGTCTAAAGTGGAGGAGTCCTACCCTCACATCACACCCATTGGCTGTGCTGCTCATGCATTGAATCTGCTCATCAATGACATCATGGCACTCTGAAAACAATGGATACACTACAAGAGAGCCCAGGAAATGGTTAGGTATAGTTGAAGTCGGAAGTTTACATACACTTATGTTGGAGTCATTAAAACTTGTTTTTCAACCACTCCACACATTTCTTGTTAACAAACTATAGTTTTGGCAAGTCGGTTAGGACATCTACTTTGTGCATGACAAAAGTAATTTTTCAAACAATTTACAGACAGATTATTTCACTTATAATTCACTGTATCACAATTCCAGTGGGTCAGAAGTTTACATACACTAAGTTGACTGTGCCTTTAAACAGCTTGGAAAATTCCAGAAAATTATGTCATGGTTTTAGAAGCTTCTGATAGGCTAATTGACATAATTTGAGTCAATTGGATGTGGATTTATTTCAAGGCCTACCTTCAAACTCAGTGCCTCTTTAATTGACATGGGAAAACCAAAAGAAATTAGTCAAGACATCAGAAAAAAAATTGTAGACCTCCACAAGTTTGGTTCATCCTTGGGAGCAATTTCCAAATGCCTGAAGGTACCAAGTTCATCTGTACAAACAATAGTACGCAAGTATAAACACCATAGGACCACGCAGCCGTCTGTCTCATAGCGATGAACGTACTTTGGTGCGAAAAGTGCAAATCAATCCCAGAACAACAGCAAAGGACATTGTGAAGATGCTGGAGGAAACAGGTACAAAAGTATCTATATCCACAGTAAAACGAGTCCTATACCGATATAACCTGAAAGGCCGCTCAGCCAGCGAGAAGCCACTGCTCCAATACCGCCATAAAATAGCCAGACTACGGTTTGCAACTGCACATGGGGACAACGACCGTACTTTTTGGTGAACTGTCCTCTGGTCTGATGAAACAAAAATAGAACTGTTTGGCCATAATGACCATCGTTATGTTTGGAGGAAAAAGGGGGAGGCTTGACTGCCGAAGAACACCATCCCAACCATGAAGCATGTTGTTGGGGTGCTTTGCTGCAGGAGGGACTGGTGCACTTCACAAAATAAATGGCCTTATGAGGCAGGAAAATTATGTGGATATATTGAAGCAACATCTCAAGACATCAGCCAGGAAGTTAAAGCTTGGTCGCAAATGGGTCTTCAAAATGGACAATGACCCCAAGCATACTTCCAAAGTTCTGGCAAAATGGCTTAAGGACAACAAAGTCAAGGTATTGGAGTGTCCATCACAAAGCCCTGACCTCAATCCTATAGAAAATCTGTGGGCAGAACTGAAAAAGTGTGTGCGAGCAAGGAGGCCTACAAACCTGACTCAGTTACACCAGCTCTGTCAGGAGGAATGGGCCAAAATTCACCCAACTTATTGTGGGAAGCTTGTGGAAGGCTACCTGAAACGTTTGACCCAAGTTAAACAATTTAAAGGCAATGCTAACAAATACTAATTGAGTGTATGTAAACTTCTGACACATTGGGAATGTGATGGAAGAAATAAAAGCTGAAATAAATCATTCTCTCTACTATTATTCTGACATTTCACATTCTTAAAATAAAGTGGTGATCCTAACTGACCTAAGACAGGGAATTTGTACTCGGACTAAATGTCAGGAATTGTGAAACTGAGTTTAAATGTATTTGGCTAAGGTGTATGTAAACTTCCGACAACACCTGTATGTGAAGGGTCATCAAGTTATAGCAGCAGTCTACCTCACCAAGCAAAGTGAAAAGAATAAGAGCACCACATTGAAGCTGCCCAGCAACACCTGTTGGGGTGGTGTTGTCATCATGTTTGACAGTCTCCTGGAGGAGAAGGAGTCTCTCCAAGAAATGGCCTTCTGGATGATGTATTTTGGGATGTAAATGGTAAGCAGCCTGAAACTCCTGAAACCTATAGCTGTAGCCATTGCACGGATTGAGGGAGACAATGCCATCCTGTCTGATGTTCAGACTCTGCTTTCAGATGTAAGAGAAGAAATCAGTACTGCCTTGCCCACTACACTGTTGCTCCAAGCAGAGGAAACTGCAGTTCTGAAATACACCAAAAAGCGTGAAGACTTCTGCCTGAAGCCCATACACGCCGCAGCGTACATGTTGGACCCCAAGTATGCTGGCAAGAGCATCCTGTCTGATGCAGAGATCAACAAGGCCTATGGTGTCATCACTATCGTGTCTCGCCACCTTGGCCTGGATGAGAAGGTTCTTGGCAGTCTGGCGAAGTACACTTCCAAGCAAGGGCTTTGGGATGGAGATGCAATATGGCAGTCGTGCCAACATATCTCATCAGCCACCTGGTGGAAGGGACTTTGTGGATCTGAGGCTCTTTCCCCTGTTGCCTCCATCATCCTCCAAATCCCACCAACATCAGCCGCCTCAGAGCGCAACTGGTCCTTGTTTGGGAACACACACACCAAAGCACGCAACAAGCTGACCACTGCAAGGGTTGTGAAATTGGTGGCCGTATGGGGCAAATTTTACGCTTTTTGAGACTGACAACGAGCCATCCTCAACAAGGTTGGAAAGTGACAGTGAAGATGAGGCCTCAGAGGCTGATGTTCAAGAGGTGGACATTGCGGAGGTCCAGGGAGAAGACATGGAAGCCTGAGAGGAAGACAACCAAAGCTTTAGTTTCTAGACTATCATTTTACAGATGTATGTTGAAAAAGTTTTGGGGAGATGCGATGGATCATTCAATATTCCCTTTCTTTTGTTATTCAGTGAAATCATCCCATGTGAAGAGTAAACTCATTTAATTAAAGTTCAATTAGTAACTAAATTGTTTTTCTTATTTCTATTTCTAATCATTTACAATTATGTCTACTTATGATAAGGTAAAAGGTTTTTGTTTCTGTCTCCATATGATATGGTAAATATATCCAATGCAAAAAACATCTACATTTAAATGGTATTAATATCATATTTGCATATATTTCCGTTCATTCCCATATATTCCCGTTAATTCCCATATATTTCCGTTAATTCCCACAGAAAGTTTCCACCTCTGAATATTCCTCAATATGTGCAACCCTAGTCCTTACCTTGAAAGCAGTCTATTGAGAAGGAGACTGCAATATATGAGTTGGTTACCCACTGCCATCAACCATTAATATTAAAATGTACTTTAAATTGAATCCCTCCTAGATCTCAATGCAACAAAGTCATCGAATTTTGAGTGTTCATGTAATGTTCAAAGCATCCTGAAAACACCGGACCTGTGGTTTTAATTGGTCATATGCCAATTTGTAAGTCGCTCTGGATAAGAGCGTCTGCTAAATGACTTAAATGTAAATGTAAATATGCCTAAGCCATTTCAAAATATGTAGAATTGCATGAAATTAGCTTTTCAAACAGTACATTTTTCCATCTGGGGGTTGAACCAGGGGGTAATGAAATTCACATAGTAAATCTCACTCCAAGCTTTCTTCAAAAGTTGGCAGCCCTGGAACATGCCTTTGCACAAACATTCAGATCTACACCACCACTGGCAGCAACCTATATTAGAGCTAACATTTTCTTCGCCCTAGCCAGTGCCTTTAACTAAATGGCATTTAGCTAGCCAGATAGCTATTTAGCGATTAGCATTAGCAATCAGCATTAGCATCAGCAAATCACACACACAAAGAAAACATCTGGATTCATATTTAGAAGCAACCTGGGAAGCAGCATCTTTGTTGTTTTGGAAGAACCTGTGTTAATTGCATGAACTGACAGCATTCTGAGAGAATAACAGTGTGGGGGAGCTGTGTGCTAACTGCTTGAGTGACAGGGGGCAGGTCTTGATGTGTGTGGCCCGACAAATGGAAGCAAGCAGCCACGGGCGGCAGCCAGCAGCCACGGGCGGCAGCCAGCAGCCACGGGAGACAGCCAGCAGCCACAGGAGGCAGCCTGTCTTGTTTGAGCGGTGTAGAGAAGTGTTGCGGTGAAATATTGTTAAGCACTGGTGCTCCCAAAATAAAAGCTCCATGTCGCACAAATAAATCTTTTGTTGCATATCAGACCTCACTTTAGAGCCCTGGATAGAGGACAATTTTTTGTCAAATTTTGAGTGATGAAATATAACACATTTTCAGTGCGGTCCTCCAGACCTTTTTTTTATTTAACCATTAATTTAACTAGGCAAGTCAGTTAAGAACAAATTCTTATTTACAGTGACACGTCATTGAAGAATGTGGCACCCGTGTTAGGATAATGGTACTAGCAGTTACAGTCTCCCTTAAACTTTAGTTCAGGTTCAAGCTCTCTCACCAGCCAACCAATCAACTGTCGGATAGCTGCTGAAAGGATTCTGACATCACACTGTATAGTGTTGGTTCTCTTTCTCCCACTACCTCTCCCAATTATCCCATTCTAACTCTCTTTCTCCCTCTACCTCTCCCAATTATCCCATTCTAACTCTCTTTCTCCCACTACCTCTCCCAATTATCCCATTCTAACTCTCTTTCTCCCTCTACCTCTCCCAATTATCCCATTTTAACTCTCTTTCTCCCACTACCTCTCCCAATTATCCCATTCTAACTCTCTTTCTCCCACTACCTCTCCCAATTATCCCATTCTAACTCTCTTTCTCCCTCTACCTCTCCCAATTATCCCATTCTAACTCTCTTTCTCCCTCTACCTCTCCCAATTATCCCATTCTAACTCTCTTTCTCCCACTACCTATCCCAATTATCCCATTCTAACTCTCTTTCTCCCACTACCTCTCCCAATTATCCCATTCTAACTCTCTTTCTCCCACTACCTCTCCCAATTATCCCATTCTAACTCTCTTTCTCCCACTACCTCTCCCAATTATCCCATTCTAACTCTCTTTCTCCCTCTACCTCTCCCAATTATCCCATTCTAACTCTCTTTCTCCCACTACCTCTCCCAATTATCCCATTCTAACTCTCTTTCTCCCTCTACCTCTCCCAATTATCCCATTCTAACTCTCTTTCTCCCACTACCTCTCCCAATTATCCCATTCTAACACTCTTTCTCCCTCTACCTCTCCCAATTATCCCATTCTAACTCTCTTTCTCCCACTACCTCTCCCAATTATCCCATTCTAACTCTCTTTCTCCCTCTACCTCTCCCAATGATCCCATTCTAACTCTCTTTCTCCCACTACCTCTCCCAATTATCCCATTCTAACTCTCTTTCTCCCTCTACCTCTCCCAATTATCCCATTCTAACTCTCTTTCTCCCTCTACCTCTCCCAATGATCCCATTCTAACTCTCTTTCTCCCACTACCTCTCCCAATTATCCCATTCTAACTCTCTTTCTCCCTCTACCTCTCCCAATTATCCCATTCTAACTCTCTTTCTCCCACTACCTCTCCCAATTATCCCATTCTAACTCTCTTTCTCCCACTACCTCTCCCAATTATCCCATTCTAACTCTCTTTCTCCCACTACCTCTCCCAATTATCCCATTCTAACTCTCTTTCTCCCACTACCTCTCCCAATTATCCCATTCTAACTCTCTTTCTCCCTCTACCTCTCCCAATTATCCCATTCTAACTCTCTTTCTCCCTCTACCTCTCCCAATTATCCCATTCTAACTCTCTTTCTCCCTCTACCTCTCCCAATTATCCCATTCTAACTCTCTTTCTCCCTCTACCTCTCCCAATTATCCCATTCTAACTCTCTTTCTCCCTCTACCTCTCCCAATTATCCCATTCTAACTCTCTTTCTCCCACTACCTCTCCCAATTATCCCATTCTAACTCTCTTTCTCCCTCTACCTCTCCCAATGATCCCATTCTAACTCTCTTTCTCCCACTACCTCTCCCAATTATCCCATTCTAACTCTCTTTCTCCCTCTACCTCTCCCAATGATCCCATTCTAACTCTCTTTCTCCCACTACCTCTCCCAATTATCCCATTCTAACTCTCTTTCTCCCTCTACCTCTCCCAATGATCCCATTCTAACTCTCTTTCTCCCACTACCTCTCCCAATTATCCCATTCTAACTCTCTTTCTCCCTCTACCTCTCCCAATGATCCCATTCTAACTCTCTTTCTCCCACTACCTCTCCCAATTATCCCATTCTAACTCTCTTTCTCCCTACTACCTCTCCCAATTATCCCATTCTAACTCTCTTTCTCCCACTACCTCTCCCAATTATCCCATTCTAACTCTCTTTCTCCCCTACCTCTCCCAATTCTCCATTCTAACTCTCTTTCTCCCACTACCTCTCCCAATTATCCCATTCTAACTCTCTTTCTCCCACTACCTCTCCCAATTATCCCATTCTAACTCTCTTTCTCCCACTACCTCTCCCAATTATCCCATTCTAACTCTCTTTCTCCCTCTACCTCTCCCAATTATCCCATTCTAACTCTCTTTCTCCCACTACCTCTCCCAATTATCCCATTCTAACTCTCTTTCTCCCACTACCTCTCCCAATTATCCCATTCTAACTCTCTTTCTCCCTCTACCTCTCCCAATGATCCCATTCTAACTCTCTTTCTCCCACTACCTCTCCCAATTATCCCATTCTAACTCTCTTTCTCCCTCTACCTCTCCCAATGATCCCATTCTAACTCTCTTTCTCCCACTACCTCTCCCAATTATCCCATTCTAACTCTCTTTCTCCCTCTACCTCTCCCAATGATCCCATTCTAACTCTCTTTCTCCCACTACCTCTCCCAATTATCCCATTCTAACTCTCTTTCTCCCTCTACCTCTCCCAATGATCCCATTCTAACTCTCTTTCTCCCACTACCTCTCCCAATTATCCCATTCTAACTCTCTTTCTCCCTCTACCTCTCCCAATTATCCCATTCTAACTCTCTTTCTCCCACTACCTCTCCCAATTATCCCATTCTAACTCTCTTTCTCCCACTACCTCTCCCAATTATCCCATTCTAACTCTCTTTCTCCCACTACCTCTCCCAATTATCCCATTCTAACTCTCTTTCTCCCTCTACCTCTCCCAATTATCCCATTCTAACTCTCTTTCTCCCACTACCTCTCCCAATTATCCCATTCTAACTCTCTTTCTCCCTACTACCTCTCCCAATTATCCCATTCTAACTCTCTTTCTCCCTCTACCTCTCCCAATTATCCCATTCTAACTCTCTTTCTCCCTCTACCTCTCCCAATTATCCCATTCTAACTCTCTTTCTCCCTCTACCTCTCCCAATTATCCCATTCTAACTCTCTTTCTCCCACTACCTCTCCCAATTATCCCATTCTAACTCTCTTTCTCCCTCTACCTCTCCCAATTATCCCATTCTAACTCTCTTTCTCCCACTACCTCTCCCAATTATCCCATTCTAACTCTCTTTCTCCCTCTACCTCTCCCAATGATCCCATTCTAACTCTCTTTCTCCCACTACCTCTCCCAATTATCCCATTCTAACTCTCTTTCTCCCTCTACCTCTCCCAATGATCCCATTCTAACTCTCTTTCTCCCACTACCTCTCCCAATTATCCCATTCTAACTCTCTTTCTCCCTCTACCTCTCCCAATGATCCCATTCTAACTCTCTTTCTCCCACTACCTCTCCCAATTATCCCATTCTAACTCTCTTTCTCCCTCTACCTCTCCCAATTATCCCATTCTAACTCTCTTTCTCCCCCACCTCTCCAATTATCCCATTCTAACTCTCTTTCTCCCTCTACCTCTCCCAATTATCCCATTCTAACTCTCTTTCTCCCTCTACCTCTCCCAATTATCCCATTCTAACTCTCTTTCTCCCTACTACCTCTCCCAATTATCCCATTCTAACTCTCTTTCTCCCTCTACCTCTCCCAATTATCCCATTCTAACTCTCTTTCTCCCATCTACCTCTCCCAATTATCCCATTCTAACTCTCTTTCTCCCTCTACCTCTCCCAATTATCCCATTCTAACTCTCTTTCTCCCACTACCTCTCCCAATTATCCCATTCTAACTCTCTTTCTCCCTCTACCTCTCCCAATGATCCCATTCTAACTCTCTTTCTCCCACTACCTCTAAAAATTATCCCATTCTAACTCACTTTCTCCCTCTACCTCTCCCAATGATCCCATTCTAACTCTCTTTCTCCCACTACCTCTCCCAATTATCCCATTCTAACTCTCTTTCTCCCTCTACCTCTCCAATGATCCCATTCTAACTCTCTTTCTCCCACTACCTCTCCCAATTATCCCATTCTAACTCTCTTTCTCCCTCTACCTCTCCCAATGATCCCATTCTAACTCTCTTTCTCCCACTACCTCTCCCAATTATCCCATTCTAACTCTCTTTCTCCCTCTACCTCTCCCAATGATCCTATTCTAACTCTCTTTCTCCCACTACCTCTCCCAATTATCCCATTCTAACTCTCTTTCTCCTCTACCTCTCCCAATGATCCTATTCTAACTCTCTTTCTCCCACTACCTCTCCCAATTATCCCATTCTAACTCTCTTTCTCCCTCTACCTCTCCCCAATTATCCCATTCTAACTCTCTTTCTCCCACTACCTCTCCCAATTATCCCATTCTAACTCTCTTTCTCCCTCTACCTCTCCCAATTATCCCATTCTAACTCTCTTTTCTCCCACTACCTCTCCCAATTATCCCATTCTAACTCTCTTTCTCCCACTACCTCTCCCAATTATCCATTCTAACTCTCTTTCTCCCTCTACCTCTCCCAATTATCCCATTCTAACTCTCTTTCTCCCACTACCTCTCCCAATTATCCCATTCTAACTCTCTTTCTCCCTCTACCTCTCCCAATGATCCCATTCTAACTCTCTTTCTCCCACTACCTCTCCCAATTATCCCATTCTAACTCTCTTTCTCCCTCTACCTCTCCCAATGATCCCATTCTAACTCTCTTTCTCCCACTACCTCTCCCAATTATCCCATTCTAACTCTCTTTCTCCCTCTACCTCTCCCAATGATCCCATTCTAACTCTCTTTCTCCCACTACCTCTCCCAATTATCCCATTCTAACTCTCTTTCTCCCTCTACCTCTCCCAATTATCCCATTCTAACTCTCTTTCTCCCACTACCTCTCCCAATTATCCCATTCTAACTCTCTTTCTCCCTCTACCTCTCCCAATTATCCCATTCTAACTCTCTTTCTCCCACTACCTCTCCCAATTATCCCATTCTAACTCTCTTTCTCCCACTACCTCTCCCAATTATCCCATTCTAACTCTCTTTCTCCCTCTACCTCTCCCAATTATCCCATTCTAACTCTCTTTCTCCCACTACCTCTCCCAATTATCCCATTCTAACTCTCTTTCTCCCTCTACCTCTCCCAATTATCCCATTCTAACTCTCTTTCTCCCACTACCTCTCCCAATTATCCCATTCTAACTCTCTTTCTCCCTCTACCTCTCCCAATTATCCCATTCTAACTCTCTTTCTCCCACTACCTCTCCCAATTATCCCATTCTAACTCTCTTTCTCCCTCTACCTCTCCCAATTATCCCATTCTAACTCTCTTTCTCCCTCTACCTCTCCCAATTATCCCATTCTAACTCTCTTTCTCCCACTACCTCTCCCAATTATCCCATTCTAACTCTCTTTCTCCCCTACCTCTCCCAATGATCCCATTCTAACTCTCTTTCTCCCACTACCTCTCCAAATTATCCCATTCTAACTCATCTTTCTCCCCTACCTCTCCCAATTATCCCATTCTAACTCTCTTTCTCCCACTACCTCTCCCAATTATCCATTCTAACTCTCTTTCTCCCACTACCTCTCCCAATTATCCCATTCTAACTCTCTTTCTCCCTCTACCTCTCCCAATTATCCCATTCTAACTCTCTTTCTCCCTCTACCTCTCCCAATTATCCCATTCTAACTCTCTTTCTCCCACTACCTCTCCCAATTATCCCATTCTAACTCTCTTCTCCCTCTACCTCTCCCAATTATCCATTCTAACTCTCTTTCCTCCCACTACCTCTCCCAATTATCCATTCTAACTCTCTTTCTCCCACTACCTCTCCCAATTATTCCCATTTCTAACTCTCTTTCTCCCACTACCTCTCCCAATTATCCCATTCTAACTCTCTTTCTCCCTCTACCTCTCCCAATTACTCCATTCTAACTCT
>NW_024058302.1:2500-20000 GCF_016432855.1 Salvelinus namaycush
ACACCCTAAATCGGGCACCGAAGGGTTGGGAATCACCCTAAATCGGTCGCCGGAGGTAAAAGGTCCAAGGGACCATGGTTCCGAGGGTCTCACATCCCTCAAACGTGTCCGTTTCACGTTTCCTAATCGGACTGAGCAGTTTGCCACCACCGCCGATTCTCTAGGACATGGAAGTCCTGTTGTCAAAAGTCAGGTTTCTCAAATCGCGCCGGTACCTGTCTGGTCCACCCACCAGGGAGTGTGTCATCGCCGGACAGGCCGAATTATCGAAAAAAGGCGTGTCAATCGATAGATTTCAATGTGCTCCGATTTTTTGCCAAAAGTTTGTGGACACTAAAACCGTTAAAACGTTAATAACACAAAAAATACAACTCCAATCTGGTTGAGGTTTTTTTTGCACGAAAGGGTACAAATAGACGAACATTTTCATCTAATTATAACCGTTTTTCTATAAAACATTTTAATAGAAAATCGTGTTTTAATGTTTTGGGGAAAAAAATCACTTGCCTGTACAATAGATTCCTATGGTTCCGAAATTTTTTTTACAGTGGATAACTGTTGACCATCACGAGAGAGGGTATGAGCCAAAATTTGGGGCATCTAGCCCATCGGGAATTATGTTTTATCATTATTTCAAGATTTCGGGAATTGGTCGAAAAAGTGACAGAGTGCCACTGCCGTGCACCTGGTATTATTTTTGGGTTACCAGGTGCATATTTTTATAATGGTTTTAAATGATTTTAGATAGGCTACATACCTCAATACCCTATATGGAACAACCATACTACGGACCCAAGTCAGTTGGGGCCGGCCTGAGTGATTTATGAAGCTTTTAAAAAATGTCTGTACTCATCCTCCCTTCTGTGCACCTGGTATTATTTTTGGGTTACCAGGTGCTCCTATTGAAATCGAATGAGTGCACCTGGTATTATTTTTGGGTTACCAGGTGCTGCTATTGAAATCGAATGAAAATGATTTTAAATGGCCTGCAGACACCCATGCCCGCTATGGGAGCACCATACTATGGGCACAAGTCAGTGGGGGCCGGCCTGAGGGATTTATGGAGCTTTTCAAAAAAGGTCCGAAAATATTCTATGTTGAACTACTCAGGAAAAACGGCTAAGTGCCCTCTTTTGGGTTACCAGGTGCTCCTATTCTAATCGAATGAAAATGAATTTAAATGACCTGCAGACACCCATGCCCGCTATGGGAGCACCATACTATGGGCACAAGTCAGTGGGCACCGGCCTAAGGGATTTATGGAGCTTTTATATAAAATGTCTGTACTCATCCTCCCCTCCGTGCACCTGGTATTATTTTTGGGTTACCAGGTGCTCCTATTCTAATCGAATGAAAATGAATTTAAATGACCTGCAGACACCCATGCCCGCTATGGGAGCACCATACTATGGGCACAAGTCAGTGGGCACCGGCCTAAGGGATTTATGGAGCTTTTCAAAAATAAGGTCTGAATACTTTCTATGTTGAACTACTCAGGAAAAACGACAGAGTGCCCACTTTTTGGGTTACCAGGTGCCCCTATTTAAATCGAATGAAAACGAATTTAAATGACCTGCAGACACCCATGCCCGCTATGGGAGCACCATACTACGGGCACAAGTCAGTAGGCACCGGCCTAAAGGATTTATGGAGCTTTTCAAAAATGTATGTAGTCACCCGCACTACTGACACCACCTTATGTTAGTTTGGGTTACCAGGTGCCGCTATTGAAATCGAATGAAAACGACTTTTAAGGGCCTGCCCACACCCATGCCCGATATGGGAGCACCATACTACGGGCACAAGTCAGTGGCCACCGGCCTAAGGGATTTATGGAGCTTTTCAAAAAAAGTCCGAAAATATTCTATGTTGAATTATTCAGGAAAAACGACAGAGTGCCCTCTTTTTGGGTTACCAGGTGCCCCTATTGAAATCGAATGAAAACGACTTTTAAGGGCCTGCCCACGCCCATGCCCGATATGGGAGCACCATAGTAGGGGTCCAAGTCAGTAGGCACCGGCCTAAGGGATTTATGGAGCTTTTCAAAAAAAGTCCGAAAATATTCTATGTTGAACTATTCAGGAAAAACGACAGAGTGCCCTCTTTTTGGGTTACCAGGTGCCGCTATTGAAATCGAATGAAAATGACTTTTAAGGGCCTGCCCACACCCATGCCCGATATGGGAGCACCATAGTAGGGGTCCAAGTCAGTAGGCACCGGCCTAAGGGATTTATGGAGCTTTTCAAAAATAGTCCGAAAATATTCTATGTTGAACTATTCAGGAAAAACGACAGAGTGCCCTCTTTTTGGGTTACCAGGTGCCCCTATTGAAATCGAATGAAAATGACTTTTAAGGGCCTGCCCACGCCCATGCCCGATATGGGAGCACCATAGTAGGGGTCCAAGTCAGTAGGCACCGGCCTAAGGGATTTATGGAGCTTTTCAAAAAAAGTCCGAAAATATTCTATGTTGAATTATTCAGGAAAAACGACAGAGTGCCCTCTTTTTGGGTTACCAGGTGCCGCTATTGAAATCGAATGAAAATGACTTTTAAGGGCCTGCCCACAGCCCATGCCCGATATGGGAGCACCATAGTAGGGGTCCAAGTCAGTAGGCACCGGCCTAAGGGATTTATGGAGCTTTTCAAAAAAAGTCCGAAAATATTCTATGTTGAATTATTCAGGAAAAACGACAGAGTGCCCTCTTTTTGGGTTACCAGGTGCCCCTATTGAAATCGAATGAAAACGACTTTTAAGGGCCTGCCCACGCCCATGCCCGATATGGGAGCACCATAGTAGGGGTCCAAGTCAGTAGGCACCGGCCTAAGGGATTTATGGAGCTTTTCAAAAAAAGTCCGAAAATATTCTATGTTGAACTATTCAGGAAAAACGACAGAGTGCCCTCTTTTTGGGTTACCAGGTGCCGCTATTGAAATCGAATGAAAATGACTTTTAAGGGCCTGCCCACGCCCATGCCCGATATGGGAGCACCATAGTAGGGGTCCAAGTCAGTAGGCACCGGCCTAAGGGATTTATGGAGCTTTTCAAAAAAAGTCCGAAAATATTCTATGTTGAATTATTCAGGAAAAACGACAGAGTGCCCTCTTTTTGGGTTACCAGGTGCCGCTATTGAAATCGAATGAAAACTGACTTTTAAGGGCCTGCCCACGCCCATGCCCGATATGGGAGCACCATAGTAGGGGTCCAAGTCAGTAGGCACCGGCCTAAGGGATTTATGGAGCTTTTCAAAAATAGTCCGAAAATATTCTATGTTGAATTATTCAGGAAAAACGACAGAGTGCCCTCTTTTTGGGTTACCAGGTGCCGCTATTGAAATCGAATGAAAATGACTTTTAAGGGCCTGCCCACGCCCATGCCCGATATGGGAGCACCATAGTAGGGGTCCAAGTCAGTAGGCACCGGCCTAAGGGATTTATGGAGCTTTTCAAAAAAAGTCCGAAAATATTCTATGTTGAACTATTCAGGAAAAACGACAGAGTGCCCTCTTTTTGGGTTACCAGGTGCCGCTATTGAAATCGAATGAAAACGACTTTTAAGGGCCTGCCCACGCCCATGCCCGATATGGGAGCACCATAGTAGGGGTCCAAGTCAGTAGGCACCGGCCTAAGGGATTTATGGAGCTTTTCAAAAAAAGTCCGAAAATATTCTATGTTGAACTATTCAGGAAAAACGACAGAGTGCCCTCTTTTTGGGTTACCAGGTGCCGCTATTGAAATCGAATGAAAATGACTTTTAAGGGCCTGCCCACGCCCATGCCCGATATGGGAGCACCATAGTAGGGGTCCAAGTCAGTAGGCACCGGCCTAAGGGATTTATGGAGCTTTTCAAAAAAAGTCCGAAAATATTCTATGTTGAACTATTCAGGAAAAACGACAGAGTGCCCTCTTTTTGGGTTACCAGGTGCCCCTATTGAAATCGAATGAAAACGACTTTTAAGGGCCTGCCCACGCCCATGCCCGATATGGGAGCACCATAGTAGGGGTCCAAGTCAGTAGGCACCGGCCTAAGGGATTTATGGAGCTTTTCAAAAAAAGTCCGAAAATATTCTATGTTGAACTTATTCAGGAAAAACGACAGAGTGCCCTCTTTTTGGGTTACCAGGTGCCGCTATTGAAATCGAATGAAAATGACTTTTAAGGGCCTGCCCACGCCCATGCCCGATATGGGAGCACCATAGTAGGGGTCCAAGTCAGTAGGCACCGGCCTAAGGGATTTATGGAGCTTTTCAAAAAAAGTCCGAAAATATTCTATGTTGAACTATTCAGGAAAAACGACAGAGTGCCCTCTTTTTGGGTTACCAGGTGCCGCTATTGAAATCGAATGAAAACGACTTTTAAGGGCCTGCCCACGCCCATGCCCGATATGGGAGCACCATAGTAGGGGTCCAAGTCAGTAGGCACCGGCCTAAGGGATTTATGGAGCTTTTCAAAAAAAGTCCGAAAATATTCTATGTTGAACTATTCAGGAAAAACGACAGAGTGCCCTCTTTTTGGGTTACCAGGTGCCGCTATTGAAATCGAATGAAAACGACTTTTAAGGGCCTGCCCACGCCCATGCCCGATATGGGAGCACCATAGTAGGGGTCCAAGTCAGTAGGCACCGGCCTAAGGGATTTATGGAGCTTTTCAAAAAAAGTCCGAAAATATTCTATGTTGAATTATTCAGGAAAAACGACAGAGTGCCCTCTTTTTGGGTTACCAGGTGCCGCTATTGAAATCGAATGAAAACGACTTTTAAGGGCCTGCCCACGCCCATGCCCGATATGGGAGCACCATAGTAGGGGTCCAAGTCAGTAGGCACCGGCCTAAGGGATTTATGGAGCTTTTCAAAAAATAGTCCGAAAATATTCTATGTTGAACTATTCAGGAAAAACGACAGAGTGCCCTCTTTTTGGGTTACCAGGTGCCGCTATTGAAATCGAATGAAAATGACTTTTAAGGGCCTGCCCACGCCCATGCCCGATATGGGAGCACCATAGTAGGGGTCCAAGTCAGTAGGCACCGGCCTAAGGGATTTATGGAGCTTTTCAAAAAAAGTCCGAAAATATTCTATGTTGAACTATTCAGGAAAAACGACAGAGTGCCCTCTTTTTGGGTTACCAGGTGCCCCTATTGAAATCGAATGAAAACGACTTTTAAGGGCCTGCCCACGCCCATGCCCGATATGGGAGCACCATAGTAGGGGTCCAAGTCAGTAGGCACCGGCCTAAGGGATTTATGGAGCTTTTCAAAAAAAGTCCGAAAATATTCTATGTTGAACTATTCAGGAAAAACGACAGAGTGCCCTCTTTTTGGGTTACCAGGTGCCGCTATTGAAATCGAATGAAAATGACTTTTAAGGGCCTGCCCACGCCCATGCCCGATATGGGAGCACCATAGTAGGGGTCCAAGTCAGTAGGCACCGGCCTAAGGGATTTATGGAGCTTTTCAAAAAAAGTCCGAAAATATTCTATGTTGAATTATTCAGGAAAAACGACAGAGTGCCCTCTTTTTGGGTTACCAGGTGCCCCTATTGAAATCGAATGAAAACGACTTTTAAGGGCCTGCCCACGCCCATGCCCGATATGGGAGCACCATAGTAGGGGTCCAAGTCAGTAGGCACCGGCCTAAGGGATTTATGGAGCTTTTCAAAAATAGTCCGAAAATATTCTATGTTGAACTATTCAGGAAAAACGACTAGGTGCCCTCTTTTTGGGTTACCAGGTGCCCCTATTGAAATCGAATGAAAACGACTTTTAAGGGCCTGCCCACGCCCATGCCCGATATGGGAGCACCATAGTAGGGGTCCAAGTCAGTAGGCACCGGCCTAAGGGATTTATGGAGCTTTTCAAAATTAGTCCGAAAATATTCTATGTTGAACTATTCAGGAAAAACGGCTATGTGCCCTCTTTTTGGGTTACCAGGTGCTGCTATTGAAATCGATCCTCACTACTGACACCACCTTATGTTAGTTTGGGTTACCAGGTGCTGCTATTGAAATCGAATGAAAATGATTTTAAATGGCCTGCAGACACCCATGCCCGCTATGGGAGCACCATACTATGGGCACAAGTCAGTGGGGGCCGGCCTGAGGGATTTATGGAGCTTTTCAAAAAAGGTCCGAAAATATTCTATGTTGAACTACTCAGGAAAAACGGCTAAGTGCCCTCTTTTGGGTTACCAGGTGCTCCTATTCTAATCGAATGAAAATGAATTTAAATGACCTGCAGACACCCATGCCCGCTATGGGAGCACCATACTATGGGCACAAGTCAGTGGGCACCGGCCTAAGGGATTTATGGAGCTTTTATATAAAATGTCTGTACTCATCCTCCCCTCCGTGCACCTGGTATTATTTTTGGGTTACCAGGTGCTCCTATTCTAATCGAATGAAAATGAATTTAAATGACCTGCAGACACCCATGCCCGCTATGGGAGCACCATACTATGGGCACAAGTCAGTGGGCACCGGCCTAAGGGATTTATGGAGCTTTTCAAAAATAAGGTCTGAATACTTTCTATGTTGAACTACTCAGGAAAAACGACAGAGTGCCCACTTTTTGGGTTACCAGGTGCCCCTATTTAAATCGAATGAAAACGAATTTAAATGACCTGCAGACACCCATGCCCGCTATGGGAGCACCATACTACGGGCACAAGTCAGTAGGCACCGGCCTAAAGGATTTATGGAGCTTTTCTATAAAAGGTATGTAGTCATCCTCACTACTGACACCACCTTATGTTAGTTTGGGTTACCAGGTGCCTGCTACTAGAAATCGAATGAAAACTGACTTTTAAGGGCCTGCCCACACCCATGCCCGATATGGGAGCACCATACTACGGGCACAAGTCAGTGGCCACCGGCCTAAGGGATTTATGGAGCTTTTCAAAAAAAGTCCGAAAATATTCTATGTTGAATTATTCAGGAAAAACGACAGAGTGCCCTCTTTTTGGGTTACCAGGTGCCGCTATTGAAATCGAATGAAAACGACTTTTAAGGGCCTGCCCACGCCCATGCCCGATATGGGAGCACCATAGTAGGGGTCCAAGTCAGTAGGCACCGGCCTAAGGGATTTATGGAGCTTTTCAAAAAAAGTCCGAAAATATTCTATGTTGAACTATTCAGGAAAAACGACAGAGTGCCCTCTTTTTGGGTTACCAGGTGCCGCTATTGAAATCGAATGAAAATGACTTTTAAGGGCCTGCCCACACCCATGCCCGATATGGGAGCACCATAGTAGGGGTCCAAGTCAGTAGGCACCGGCCTAAGGGATTTATGGAGCTTTTCAAAAATAGTCCGAAAATATTCTATGTTGAACTATTCAGGAAAAACGACAGAGTGCCCTCTTTTTGGGTTACCAGGTGCCCCTATTGAAATCGAATGAAAATGACTTTTAAGGGCCTGCCCACGCCCATGCCCGATATGGGAGCACCATAGTAGGGGTCCAAGTCAGTAGGCACCGGCCTAAGGGATTTATGGAGCTTTTCAAAAAAAGTCCGAAAATATTCTATGTTGAATTATTCAGGAAAAACGACAGAGTGCCCTCTTTTTGGGTTACCAGGTGCCGCTATTGAAATCGAATGAAAATGACTTTTAAGGGCCTGCCCACGCCCATGCCCGATATGGGAGCACCATAGTAGGGGTCCAAGTCAGTAGGCACCGGCCTAAGGGATTTATGGAGCTTTTCAAAAAAAGTCCGAAAATATTCTATGTTGAATTATTCAGGAAAAACGACAGAGTGCCCTCTTTTTGGGTTACCAGGTGCCCCTATTGAAATCGAATGAAAACGACTTTTAAGGGCCTGCCCACGCCCATGCCCGATATGGGAGCACCATAGTAGGGGTCCAAGTCAGTAGGCACCGGCCTAAGGGATTTATGGAGCTTTTCAAAAAAAGTCCGAAAATATTCTATGTTGAACTATTCAGGAAAAACGACAGAGTGCCCTCTTTTTGGGTTACCAGGTGCCGCTATTGAAATCGAATGAAAATGACTTTTAAGGGCCTGCCCACGCCCATGCCCGATATGGGAGCACCATAGTAGGGGTCCAAGTCAGTAGGCACCGGCCTAAGGGATTTATGGAGCTTTTCAAAAAAAGTCCGAAAATATTCTATGTTGAATTATTCAGGAAAAACGACAGAGTGCCCTCTTTTTGGGTTACCAGGTGCCGCTATTGAAATCGAATGAAAACGACTTTTAAGGGCCTGCCCACGCCCATGCCCGATATGGGAGCACCATAGTAGGGGTCCAAGTCAGTAGGCACCGGCCTAAGGGATTTATGGAGCTTTTCAAAAATAGTCCGAAAATATTCTATGTTGAACTATTCAGGAAAAACGACAGAGTGCCCTCTTTTTGGGTTACCAGGTGCCCCTATTGAAATCGAATGAAAATGACTTTTAAGGGCCTGCCCACGCCCATGCCCGATATGGGAGCACCATAGTAGGGGTCCAAGTCAGTAGGCACCGGCCTAAGGGATTTATGGAGCTTTTCAAAAAAAGTCCGAAAATATTCTATGTTGAATTATTCAGGAAAAACGACAGAGTGCCCTCTTTTTGGGTTACCAGGTGCCGCTATTGAAATCGAATGAAAACGACTTTTAAGGGCCTGCCCACGCCCATGCCCGATATGGGAGCACCATAGTAGGGGTCCAAGTCAGTAGGCACCGGCCTAAGGGATTTATGGAGCTTTTCAAAAATAGTCCGAAAATATTCTATGTTGAACTATTCAGGAAAAACGACAGAGTGCCCTCTTTTTGGGTTACCAGGTGCCGCTATTGAAATCGAATGAAAATGACTTTTAAGGGCCTGCCCACGCCCATGCCCGATATGGGAGCACCATAGTAGGGGTCCAAGTCAGTAGGCACCGGCCTAAGGGATTTATGGAGCTTTTCAAAAAAAGTCCGAAAATATTCTATGTTGAACTATTCAGGAAAAACGACAGAGTGCCCTCTTTTTGGGTTACCAGGTGCCCCTATTGAAATCGAATGAAAACGACTTTTAAGGGCCTGCCCACGCCCATGCCCGATATGGGAGCACCATAGTAGGGGTCCAAGTCAGTAGGCACCGGCCTAAGGGATTTATGGAGCTTTTCAAAAAAAGTCCGAAAATATTCTATGTTGAATTATTCAGGAAAAACGACAGAGTGCCCTCTTTTTGGGTTACCAGGTGCCGCTATTGAAATCGAATGAAAATGACTTTTAAGGGCCTGCCCACGCCCATGCCCGATATGGGAGCACCATAGTAGGGGTCCAAGTCAGTAGGCACCGGCCTAAGGGATTTATGGAGCTTTTCAAAAAAAGTCCGAAAATATTCTATGTTGAACTATTCAGGAAAAACGACAGAGTGCCCTCTTTTTGGGTTACCAGGTGCCCCTATTGAAATCGAATGAAAACGACTTTTAAGGGCCTGCCCACGCCCATGCCCGATATGGGAGCACCATAGTAGGGGTCCAAGTCAGTAGGCACCGGCCTAAGGGATTTATGGAGCTTTTCAAAAAAAGTCCGAAAATATTCTATGTTGAACTATTCAGGAAAAACGACAGAGTGCCCTCTTTTTGGGTTACCAGGTGCCGCTATTGAAATCGAATGAAACTGACTTTTAAGGGCCTGCCCACGCCCATGCCCGATATGGGAGCACCATAGTAGGGGTCCAAGTCAGTAGGCACCGGCCTAAGGGATTTATGGAGCTTTTCAAAAAAAGTCCGAAAATATTCTATGTTGAATTATTCAGGAAAAACGACAGAGTGCCCTCTTTTTGGGTTACCAGGTGCCGCTATTGAAATCGAATGAAAACGACTTTTAAGGGCCTGCCCACGCCCATGCCCGATATGGGAGCACCATAGTAGGGGTCCAAGTCAGTAGGCACCGGCCTAAGGGATTTATGGAGCTTTTCAAAAATAGTCCGAAAATATTCTATGTTGAACTATTCAGGAAAAACGACAGAGTGCCCTCTTTTTGGGTTACCAGGTGCCGCTATTGAAATCGAATGAAAATGACTTTTAAGGGCCTGCCCACGCCCATGCCCGATATGGGAGCACCATAGTAGGGGTCCAAGTCAGTAGGCACCGGCCTAAGGGATTTATGGAGCTTTTCAAAAATAGTCCGAAAATATTCTATGTTGAACTATTCAGGAAAAACGACAGAGTGCCCTCTTTTTGGGTTACCAGGTGCCCCTATTGAAATCGAATGAAAACGACTTTTAAGGGCCTGCCCACGCCCATGCCCGATATGGGAGCACCATAGTAGGGGTCCAAGTCAGTAGGCACCGGCCTAAGGGATTTATGGAGCTTTTCAAAAAAAGTCCGAAAATATTCTATGTTGAACTATTCAGGAAAAACGACAGAGTGCCCTCTTTTTGGGTTACCAGGTGCCGCTATTGAAATCGAATGAAAATGACTTTTAAGGGCCTGCCCACACCCATGCCCGATATGGGAGCACCATAGTAGGGGTCCAAGTCAGTAGGCACCGGCCTAAGGGATTTATGGAGCTTTTCAAAAAAAGTCCGAAAATATTCTATGTTGAATTATTCAGGAAAAACGACAGAGTGCCCTCTTTTTGGGTTACCAGGTGCCCCTATTGAAATCGAATGAAAACGACTTTTAAGGGCCTGCCCACGCCCATGCCCGATATGGGAGCACCATAGTAGGGGTCCAAGTCAGTAGGCACCGGCCTAAGGGATTTATGGAGCTTTTCAAAAATAGTCCGAAAATATTCTATGTTGAACTATTCAGGAAAAACGACAGAGTGCCCTCTTTTTGGGTTACCAGGTGCCCCTATTGAAATCGAATGAAAACGACTTTTAAGGGCCTGCCCACGCCCATGCCCGATATGGGAGCACCATAGTAGGGGTCCAAGTCAGTAGGCACCGGCCTAAGGGATTTATGGAGCTTTTCAAAATTAGTCCGAAAATATTCTATGTTGAACTATTCAGGAAAAACGGCTATGTGCCCTCTTTTTGGGTTACCAGGTGCTGCTATTGAAATCGATCCTCACTACTGACACCACCTTATGTTAGTTTGGGTTACCAGGTGCTGCTATTGAAATCGAATGAAAATGATTTTAAATGGCCTGCAGACACCCATGCCCGCTATGGGAGCACCATACTATGGGCACAAGTCAGTGGGGGCCGGCCTGAGGGATTTATGGAGCTTTTCAAAAAAGGTCCGAAAATATTCTATGTTGAACTACTCAGGAAAAACGGCTAAGTGCCCTCTTTTGGGTTACCAGGTGCTCCTATTCTAATCGAATGAAAATGAATTTAAATGACCTGCAGACACCCATGCCCGCTATGGGAGCACCATACTATGGGCACAAGTCAGTGGGCACCGGCCTAAGGGATTTATGGAGCTTTTATATAAAATGTCTGTACTCATCCTCCCCTCCGTGCACCTGGTATTATTTTTGGGTTACCAGGTGCTCCTATTCTAATCGAATGAAAATGAATTTAAATGACCTGCAGACACCCATGCCCGCTATGGGAGCACCATACTATGGGCACAAGTCAGTGGGCACCGGCCTAAGGGATTTATGGAGCTTTTCAAAAATAAGGTCTGAATACTTTCTATGTTGAACTACTCAGGAAAAACGACAGAGTGCCCACTTTTTGGGTTACCAGGTGCCCCTATTTAAATCGAATGAAAACGAATTTAAATGACCTGCAGACACCCATGCCCGCTATGGGAGCACCATACTACGGGCACAAGTCAGTAGGCACCGGCCTAAAGGATTTATGGAGCTTTTATATAAAAGGTCTGTCCGCATCCTCACTACTGACACCACCTTATGTTAGTTTGGGTTACCAGGTGCTGCTACAGAAATCGAATGAAAATGACTTTTAAGGGCCTGCCCACACCCATGCCCGATATGGGAGCACCATACTACGGGCACAAGTCAGTGGCCACCGGCCTAAGGGATTTATGGAGCTTTTATATAAAATGTCTGTACTCATCCTCCCCTCCGTGCACCTGGTATTATTTTTGGGTTACCAGGTGCTCCCATTCTAATCGAATGAGTGCACCTGGTATTATTTTTGGGTTACTAGGTGCTCCTATTGAAATCGAATGAAAATGACACACAAAGACAAGGATTAATTGCAAAAAATATTGTATTTATTTAGAGTTATTCATGGATTGATTTGTCCCTCAATTAGTCTCCGAGCCTGGCTTGCATTATGAGGCAAATTATGGGAACGGTAGTAGCGTGCCTGCGTCTCCAGGGAGTGACACATGTGGTCAGCCACAGTTCCACGGTCTGTAAGCGACCCAAGATTAAAGTTTAATGTGGCAATGCTTCTTCGAATTGTACCAAATGTCACTTTCCTTCCAATGCCAAACTCTGCAAAAATCTTACCCACACAATCACAGAGATTACCGTATGGTTTACCAGAGCATGTGAAAAAGAAGAGTGTTGTGTCTGGGGTCATTCCACTCAGATGAGGCCTGATCCGATGGAATCGTTGAAGCCAAGTGTATTCCTCATCAGATATAACAATTCTGCACTCCCCGAAGCTGTAGTTAGTTTTGTGGCTTGCTACAGTCATTTGATAAACCCCACTTTCATTGGTTATTTCATTGAAATCACTCTCACCGAACATGGTGACTGGGGATCGTCGAGTTCCATTAAAAGTCGCCAACCGGCTGGACATGAGAGCCGCAAACCTGCGTCTGTCAGATGAGGTGGCTCGGACTTCCAGCCTGCTGAGAACAGAAGGAATAGATGCATTGCTTAGCTCCAAAAATCGTTTTAACTCCGCAGCGCTGAGCACCTCGTCCCTGCAGCGTCTGCGAAATTGTGCCATGTGCGTTGCCAGGCTCTGCCTAGAATCCCTGTCTATCTTTGCCAAGCAGAGTAACAATTTGCGAATTACACTGGCTTTAGCTTGCAGACCATTCGGCCGGAACTGAATAAGATATTTCAGGAAACTTCTAACATCTGATCGGTATAGTTTTAATGTGGATGGTGCCAAACTACGGCCTTCACATGTCCGGTACCACTCATACACACGCATGTAGTTGTCCAGAAAACACAGGCCTTCATCGGATTTGTCCTCGGACATAATGCGGAGGAATTCCCGTACTCGTGACAGACTGGTGTGACTATTGTCTATTCTTTTAACTGAAGGGTTAATACCCTTAATATAGGTAGCATATTCATTCAAAATGACATCACTCAAACCTTCAGTTGTGGACGGCACACCACCGCCGCCTCCATCACTTTCGCTATCGGTGGAAGGCGACATGACGCTGCATTGCTCCCCCGGTTCCGAGCATTGTTCACCGGTTGACTGCACCGTCGCCTGACTGGTTGACTGCACCGCTGACTGCTCACTCTCGCCACTCAGCTGCTGTTCTGCGGACAACTCACTTCCAACGCCGTTGTTAGGCTCCATACAATCCCCTGGGTAGGCCTGCTGTGTCTCAGCCGAAATCGGGCTACATTGCACGGCATGATTCCATTCCATAGATGCGTGTGTAAGTCCATGGACAGTCTTAAAATGTTTGTCTATCCGCGAAATATGCGTCTTGGTACAAAGTCCACAGTCATGTCGTTTTTGTTTGCTGTCCATAGCTAGCTTCTCTCTCCTGCCTTCCTGTGTGTATGTTTGTTAGCTTCCAACCGTCGCCTAATCAATGGCCTAATTATCACCAGGTGTGGATACAGGTGCGGCGCGAGCGGGGCACGGGCGGGGCACGGGCGGGGCAAGGGCGGGGCTGTGTCATAGCTATGCCCTGCTTAGGGCTATAGACATGAATTGTTATGCCGGAAAATAGGCACCTTGAATGGGATTCAATTCATAGAGCACTGCCCTTGGAGCCCACAGGCTCAGATGCCACATGCCACAATACCACTTCCACATACCACAATGCCACTTCCACATACCACAATGCCACTTCCACATACCACAATGCCACTTCCACATACCACAATGCCACTTACACAAGTGTCAAACGCCCCTTCACCAAGTGCCAAACGCCCCAACCCTAACCCTAACCCTAACCCTAAGAAGGTCGTAAGTTCCATCAGCAGTGCCACAGGTGCCATAGGTGCCAAACCCCTGCCTGGGTAATTTTTAAAGCTATTTAAAAAAAAAAAATATGCCGGGCAAGAGGCACTCTGACCGGGGTAACATTAGGTGTGCACTGCCCCCCCCTGGAGTCCTGTGGCACTTGGCACTTGGCACTTGGCACTTTAAACCTTTCATAAGTGCCATAGGTGCCAGACCCCTGACTGGGTCATTTTTAAAGAATAAAGGGCTACACACATTAAATACTATGCCGGGCAAGAGGCACTCTGACCGGGGTAACATTAGGTGTGCACTGCCCCCCTGGAGCCCTGTGGCACTTGGCACTTGGCACTTGGCACTTTAAACCTTTCATAAGTGCCATAGGTGCCAGACCCCTGACTGGGTCATTTTTAAAGAATAAAGGGCTACACACATTAAATACTATGCCGGGCAAGAGGCACTCTGACCGGGGTAACATTATGTGTGCACTGCCCCCCTGGAGCCCTGTGGCACTTGGCACTTGGCACTTGGCACTTTAAACCTTTCATAAGTGCCATAGGTGCCAGACCCCTGACTGGGTCATTTTTAAAGGATAAAGGGCTACACACATTAAATACTATGCCGGGCAAGAGGCACTCTGACCGGGGTAACATTATGTGTGCACTGCCCCCCTGGAGCCCTGTGGCACTTGGCACTTGGCATTTGGCACTTGGCATTTGGCACTTTAAACCTTTCATAAGTGCCATAGAGTGGTAATTGCATAGGATTTCAGGGGTATACACATTAAATACTATGCCGGGCAAGAGGCACTCTGACTGGGGTAACATTAGGTGTGCACTGCCCTGTGGCACTTGGCACTTGGCACTTGGCATTTGGCACTTGGCATTTGGCACTTGGCACTTCCATAAGTGCCATAGAGTGGTAATTGCATAGGATTTCAGGGCTATACACATTAAATACTATGCCGGGCAAGAGGCACTTTGACTGGGATACAATTTTAAAAATTCCCGCACCATCTGGATTTGTCCACATGATGGCGACATTGGATAGGGTAAGCTGGGATAAAATTATGATGGTAATTGCATAGGATTTCAGGGGTATACACATTAAATACTATGCCGGGCTAGAGGCACTTTGACTGGGATAAAATTATTATGGTAATTGCATAGGATTTCAGGGGTATACACATTAAATACTATGCCGGGCTAGAGGCACTTTGACTGGGATAAAATTATTATGGTAATTGCATAGGATTTCAGGGGTATACACATTAAATACTATGCCGGGCAAGAGGCACTTTGACTGGGATAAAATTATTATGGTAATTGCATAGGATTTCAGGGGTATACACATTAAATACTATGCCGGGCTAGAGGCACTTTGACTGGGATACAATTTTGTGGGTAATTGCATAGGATTTCAGGGCTACACACATTAAATACTATGCCGGGCAAGAGGCACTTTGACTGGGATAAAATTATTATGGTAATTGCATAGGATTTCAGGGGTATACACATTAAATACTATGCCGGGCTAGAGGCACTTTGACTGGGATACAATTTTGTGGGTAATTGCATAGGATTTCAGGGCTACACACATTAAATACTATGCCGGGCAAGAGGCACTTTGACTGGGATAAAATTATTATGGTAATTGCATAGGATTTCAGGGGTATACACATTAAATACTATGCCGGGCTAGAGGCACTTTGACTGGGATACAATTTTGTGGGTAATTGCATAGGATTTCAGGGCTACACACATTAAATACTATGCCGGGCAAGAGGCACTTTGACTGGGATAAAATTATTATGGTAATTGCATAGGATTTCAGGGGTATACACATTAAATACTATGCCGGGCTAGAGGCACTTTGACTGGGATACAATTTTGTGGGTAATTGCATAGGATTTCAGGGCTACACACATTAAATACTATGCCGGGCAAGAGGCACTTTGACTGGGATAAAATTATTATGGTAATTGCATAGGATTTCAGGGGTATACACATTAAATCCTATGCCGGGCTAGAGGCACTTTGACTGGGATACAATTTTGTGGGTAATTGCATAGGATTTCAGGGCTACACACATTAAATACTATGCCGGGCAAGAGGCACTTTGACTGGGATAAAATTATTATGGTAATTGCATAGGATTTCAGGGGTATACACATTAAATACTATGCCGGGCTAGAGGCACTTTGACTGGGATACAATTTTGTGGGTAATTGCATAGGATTTCAGGGCTACACACATTAAATACTATGCCGGGCAAGAGGCACTTTGACTGGGATAAAATTATTATGGTAATTGCATAGGATTTCAGGGGTATACACATTAAATACTATGCCGGGCTAGAGGCACTTTGACTGGGATACAATTTTGTGGGTAATTGCATAGGATTTCAGGGCTACACACATTAAATACTATGCCGGGCAAGAGGCACTCTGACTGGGGTAACATTATGTGTGCACTGCCCCCCTGGAGCCCTGTGGCACTTGGCACTTGGCACTTGGCATTTGGCACTTGGCACTTCCATAAGTGCCATAGAATGGTAATTGCATAGGATTTCAGGGGTATACACATTAAATACTATGCCGGGCTAGAGGCACTTTAACTGGGATACAATTTTAAAAATTCCCGCACCATCTGGATTTGTCCACAAGATGGCATCATTGGATAGGGTAAGCTGATTTTAGGCATTGGGGCCTGGGAACACAATGTACATCAATGGCAGGGCTTTGCTGAAGATTGATGGGGAAATGGTGATGGGAAAATGGGCCAAAAAAAAGGGGGACAGAGCAGCCAACCTCCAAAGAGGCTGACTGCTCTGCCCCCCTTAAGGACAGTGGAACTACGGACCTCCAGGGCTATAGGCCTTCACTCACTACCCGGGTCAACATACATGTCTACGGACGTGAGAGTACAGCTTACCCCCTGGAGATACGGACCTCCAGGGCTATAGGCCTTCACTCACTATCCGGGGAACATGCATGTCTACGGACGTGAGAGTACAGCTTACCCCCTGGAGATACGGACCTCCAGGGCTATAGGTCTTCACTCACTATCCGGGGAACATGCATGTCTACGGACGTGAGAGTACAGCTTACCCCCTGGAGATACGGACCTCCAGGGCTATAGGCCTTCACTCACTATCCGGGGAACATGCATGTCTACGGACGTGAGAGTACAGCTTACCCCCTGGAGATACGGACCTCCAGGGCTATAGGCCTTCACTCACTACCCGGGTCAACATACATGTCTACGGACGTGAGAGTACAGCTTACCCCCTGGAGATACGGACCTCCAGGGCTATAGGCCTTCACTCACTATCCGGGGAACATGCATGTCTACGGACGTGAGAGTACAGCTTACCCCCTGGAGATACGGACCTCCAGGGCTATAGGCCTTCACTCACTACCCGGGTCAACATACATGTATACGGACGTGAGAGTACAGCTTACCCCCTGGAGATACGGACCTCCAGGGCTATAGGCCTTCACTC
>NW_024058302.1:25000-37500 GCF_016432855.1 Salvelinus namaycush
CCGCCCCAGTTAGCGAAATGCGCCTGGTACCACTGATTGTTACTTCGACGTCGGATCTGAAGGGGCCCCCAACGGGGGGGCAAGGCTTCTGCAATCCCGACATACAGAAATAATGCCTCCCTTCTCCCTCTCTAGAGTCCCCCCAAGCGGCCTGGGCAAGGTCGCATGGGTTTTGGATCTGATAAATGCACGCATCCCCGGAGGTCAGCATTCGTTGGCATGTATTAGCTCTAGAATTGCCACAGTTATCCAAGTAACGTTGGAGCGATCAAAGGAACCATAACTGATTTAATGAGCCATTCGCAGTTTCACTGTACCGGCCGTGTGTACTTAGACTTGCATGGCTTAATCTTTGAGACAAGCATATGCTACTGGCAGGATCAACCAGGTAGCCACTCACAACGTAGATGTTGTACCTGGGCACACTAAGCAAAGAACGACCAGGAACCAGTCCTATCCCGTCAGGGAGGAGGACCTGGTGCAATCCACCGTGCGCCCAGCGGGACGCCCTGAACTGCCCATGGCCGGATGTGCCACAGGTGCCGGGGCACCGCTCGAGAGGTCGCTTGTCTAGCCGGAGGGCTATGCCGCTCGTCTAGCCGGAGGGCTTATTCGGAAGGCCATCAACTGAACCATGGGGGCTCTCCCGATAGTTGTCAGTGCCACGGGGCGGGAGGAACATTCCGGCTGAACACCAGCACGTATGCCGGCCGCCAGGTGCCCTCCCAGGTGCATCTAATTCGGGGCTAATCTAGAGCTGGTCCCCCTAGACGGCCTGACGGTCGAATGGGTTTAGGTTCTGGAAAATGCACGCATCCGCGGAGGTCGCCGCTCGTCTGGCCGGAGGGCTTATTCGGAATGCCATCAACTTAGATGTTGGACCTGAGCGCCAAGCGTATTGTTGTCCAGAATGCCGATCCTCAGCGAGCGAGAGGGGGCCCTGTACTGTAATCCACCGTGCGGCCAGCGGGACGCCCTGAACTACCCATGGCCGGAGGTGCCACAGGGCCCAGGGCACCGCTCTTAAGGTCCAATGCCACAGCACCGCCTATAAGATCGCGAATCTAGCCTGATGGCTTATTCGGGAGGCCATCAACTGAACCGCGGGGTAACCACAACCATAACCAGACCACTCAGGGTCAGTATATGGGAAGATATTTGTGAAGACAGGGTTTGAGAAATTGTGTCTCTGGCGCCGGTGCGTTGCGGGATGAACGTCACCTCATGCATCACTGCCTGGGTGGGTCACTCCCCGCACCGGAACACCAATGTAGGGCCACTAGGTCAGACGGGTCGGCTGGATCTCGCTCGGACGGTGCGCGGCTGAAGCATATCGAAATACGGGGTGAACCGTATACGATAGGGGCTCCCCCGATAGAGGCAAATCCACATGGGGCGGGAGGAACACACCGGCTGAACACCAGCACGTATGCCGGCCGCCAGGTGCCCTCCCAGGTGGATATCGAATGCAAATCGGTCTGAAGAACATGAACTACCTGGACAACAGAGGAGAACCATGGAGACCCAACGTGAACCAAATCCGCCCACCACCAAGCTGGGACATTTGGAACAAAAGTTAGGACAAATCGGGCGCCGAAGGGTTGGAATAACACCCTAAATCGGGCGCCGAAGGGCTGGAATAACACCCTAAATCGGGCGCCGAAGGGTTGGAATAACACCCTAAATCGGGCGCCGAAGGGCTGGAATAACACCCTAAATCGGGCACCGAAGGGTTGGGAATCACCCTAAATCGGTCGCCGGAGGTAAAAGGTCCAAGGGACCATGGTTCCGAGGGTCTCACATCCCTCAAACGTGTCCGTTTCACGTTTCCTAATCGGACTGAGCAGTTTGCCACCACCGCCGATTCTCTAGGACATGGAAGTCCTGTTGTCAAAAGTCAGGTTTCTCAAATCGCGCCGGTACCTGTCTGGTCCACCCACCAGGGAGTGTGTCATCGCCGGACAGGCCGAATTATCGAAAAAAGGCGTGTCAATCGATAGATTTCAATGTGCTCCGATTTTTTGCCAAAAGTTTGTGGACACTAAAACCGTTAAAACGTTAATAACACAAAAAATACAACTCCGATCTGGTTGAGGTTTTTTTTGCACGAAAGGGTACAAATAGACGAACATTTTCATCTAATTATAACCGTTTTTCTATAAAACATTTTAATAGAAAATCGTGTTTTAATGTTTTGGGGAAAAAAATCACTTGCCTGTACAATAGATTCCTATGGTTCCGAATTTTTTTTACAGTGGATAACTGTTGACCATCACGAGAGAGGGTATGAGCCAAAATTTGGGGCATCTAGCCCATCGGGAATTATGTTTTATCATTATTTCAAGATTTCGGGAATTGGTCGAAAAAGTGACAGAGTGCCACTGCCGTGCACCTGGTATTATTTTTGGGTTACCAGGTGCATATTTTTATAATGGTTTTAAATGATTTTAGATAGGCTACATACCTCAATACCCTATATGGAACAACCATACTACGGACCCAAGTCAGTTGGGGCCGGCCTGAGTGATTTATGAAGCTTTTAAAAAATGTCTGTACTCATCCTCCCTTCTGTGCACCTGGTATTATTTTTGGGTTACCAGGTGCTCCTATTGAAATCGAATGAGTGCACCTGGTATTATTTTTGGGTTACCAGGTGCTGCTATTGAAATCGAATGAAAATGATTTTAAATGGCCTGCAGACACCCATGCCCGCTATGGGAGCACCATACTATGGGCACAAGTCAGTGGGGGCCGGCCTGAGGGATTTATGGAGCTTTTCAAAAAAGGTCCGAAAATATTCTATGTTGAACTACTCAGGAAAAACGGCTAAGTGCCCTCTTTTGGGTTACCAGGTGCTCCTATTCTAATCGAATGAAAATGAATTTAAATGACCTGCAGACACCCATGCCCGCTATGGGAGCACCATACTATGGGCACAAGTCAGTGGGCACCGGCCTAAGGGATTTATGGAGCTTTTATATAAAATGTCTGTACTCATCCTCCCCTCCGTGCACCTGGTATTATTTTTGGGTTACCAGGTGCTCCTATTCTAATCGAATGAAAATGAATTTAAATGACCTGCAGACACCCATGCCCGCTATGGGAGCACCATACTATGGGCACAAGTCAGTGGGCACCGGCCTAAGGGATTTATGGAGCTTTTCAAAAATAAGGTCTGAATACTTTCTATGTTGAACTACTCAGGAAAAACGACAGAGTGCCCACTTTTTGGGTTACCAGGTGCCCCTATTTAAATCGAATGAAAACGAATTTAAATGACCTGCAGACACCCATGCCCGCTATGGGAGCACCATACTACGGGCACAAGTCAGTAGGCACCGGCCTAAAGGATTTATGGAGCTTTTCAAAAATGTATGTAGTCACCCGCACTACTGACACCACCTTATGTTAGTTTGGGTTACCAGGTGCCGCTATTGAAATCGAATGAAAATGATTTTAAGGGCCTGCCCACACCCATGCCCGATATGGGAGCACCATAGTAGGGGTCCAAGTCAGTAGGCACCGGCCTAAGGGATTTATGGAGCTTTTCAAAAAAAGTCCGAAAATATTCTATGTTGAATTATTCAGGAAAAACGACAGAGTGCCCTCTTTTTGGGTTACCAGGTGCCGCTATTGAAATCGAATGAAAACGACTTTTAAGGGCCTGCCCACGCCCATGCCCGATATGGGAGCACCATAGTAGGGGTCCAAGTCAGTAGGCACCGGCCTAAGGGATTTATGGAACTTTTCAAAAAAAGTCCGAAAATATTCTATGTTGAATTATTCAGGAAAAACGACAGAGTGCCCTCTTTTTGGGTTACCAGGTGCCGCTATTGAAATCGAATGAAAACGACTTTTAAGGGCCTGCCCACGCCCATGCCCGATATGGGAGCACCATAGTAGGGGTCCAAGTCAGTAGGCACCGGCCTAAGGGATTTATGGAGCTTTTCAAAAAAAGTCCGAAAATATTCTATGTTGAATTATTCAGGAAAAACGACAGAGTGCCCTCTTTTTGGGTTACCAGGTGCCGCTATTGAAATCGAATGAAAATGACTTTTAAGGGCCTGCCCACACCCATGCCCGATATGGGAGCACCATAGTAGGGGTCCAAGTCAGTAGGCACCGGCCTAAGGGATTTATGGAGCTTTTCAAAAAAAGTCCGAAAATATTCTATGTTGAATTATTCAGGAAAAACGACAGAGTGCCCTCTTTTTGGGTTACCAGGTGCCCCTATTGAAATCGAATGAAAACGACTTTTAAGGGCCTGCCCACGCCCATGCCCGATATGGGAGCACCATAGTAGGGGTCCAAGTCAGTAGGCACCGGCCTAAGGGATTTATGGAGCTTTTCAAAAAAAGTCCGAAAATATTCTATGTTGAACTATTCAGGAAAAACGACAGAGTGCCCTCTTTTTGGGTTACCAGGTGCCGCTATTGAAATCGAATGAAAATGACTTTTAAGGGCCTGCCCACACCCATGCCCGATATGGGAGCACCATAGTAGGGGTCCAAGTCAGTAGGCACCGGCCTAAGGGATTTATGGAGCTTTTCAAAAAAAGTCCGAAAATATTCTATGTTGAACTATTCAGGAAAAACGACAGAGTGCCCTCTTTTTGGGTTACCAGGTGCCGCTATTGAAATCGAATGAAAACGACTTTTAAGGGCCTGCCCACGCCCATGCCCGATATGGGAGCACCATAGTAGGGGTCCAAGTCAGTAGGCACCGGCCTAAGGGATTTATGGAGCTTTTCAAAATTAGTCCGAAAATATTCTATGTTGAACTATTCAGGAAAAACGACAGAGTGCCCTCTTTTTGGGTTACCAGGTGCCCCTATTGAAATCGAATGAAAATGACTTTTAAGGGCCTGCCCACGCCCATGCCCGATATGGGAGCACCATAGTAGGGGTCCAAGTCAGTAGGCACCGGCCTAAGGGATTTATGGAGCTTTTCAAAAAAAGTCCGAAAATATTCTATGTTGAACTATTCAGGAAAAACGACAGAGTGCCCTCTTTTTGGGTTACCAGGTGCCCCTATTGAAATCGAATGAAAACGACTTTTAAGGGCCTGCCCACGCCCATGCCCGATATGGGAGCACCATAGTAGGGGTCCAAGTCAGTAGGCACCGGCCTAAGGGATTTATGGAGCTTTTCAAAAAAAGTCCGAAAATATTCTATGTTGAACTATTCAGGAAAAACGACAGAGTGCCCTCTTTTTGGGTTACCAGGTGCCCCTATTGAAATCGAATGAAAACGACTTTTAAGGGCCTGCCCACGCCCATGCCCGATATGGGAGCACCATAGTAGGGGTCCAAGTCAGTAGGCACCGGCCTAAGGGATTTATGGAGCTTTTCAAAATTAGTCCGAAAATATTCTATGTTGAACTATTCAGGAAAAACGGCTATGTGCCCTCTTTTTGGGTTACCAGGTGCCCCTATTGAAATCGAATGAAAACGACTTTTAAGGGCCTGCCCACGCCCATGCCCGATATGGGAGCACCATAGTAGGGGTCCAAGTCAGTAGGCACCGGCCTAAGGGATTTATGGAGCTTTTCAAAATTAGTCCGAAAATATTCTATGTTGAACTATTCAGGAAAAACGGCTATGTGCCCTCTTTTTGGGTTACCAGGTGCTGCTATTGAAATCGATCCTCACTACTGACACCACCTTATGTTAGTTTGGGTTACCAGGTGCTGCTATTGAAATCGAATGAAAATGATTTTAAATGGCCTGCAGACACCCATGCCCGCTATGGGAGCACCATACTATGGGCACAAGTCAGTGGGGGCCGGCCTGAGGGATTTATGGAGCTTTTCAAAAAAGGTCCGAAAATATTCTATGTTGAACTACTCAGGAAAAACGGCTAAGTGCCCTCTTTTGGGTTACCAGGTGCTCCTATTCTAATCGAATGAAAATGAATTTAAATGACCTGCAGACACCCATGCCCGCTATGGGAGCACCATACTATGGGCACAAGTCAGTGGGCACCGGCCTAAGGGATTTATGGAGCTTTTATATAAAATGTCTGTACTCATCCTCCCCTCCGTGCACCTGGTATTATTTTTGGGTTACCAGGTGCTCCTATTCTAATCGAATGAAAATGAATTTAAATGACCTGCAGACACCCATGCCCGCTATGGGAGCACCATACTATGGGCACAAGTCAGTGGGCACCGGCCTAAGGGATTTATGGAGCTTTTCAAAAATAAGGTCTGAATACTTTCTATGTTGAACTACTCAGGAAAAACGACAGAGTGCCCACTTTTTGGGTTACCAGGTGCCCCTATTTAAATCGAATGAAAACGAATTTAAATGACCTGCAGACACCCATGCCCGCTATGGGAGCACCATACTACGGGCACAAGTCAGTAGGCACCGGCCTAAAGGATTTATGGAGCTTTTATATAAAAGGTCTGTCCGCATCCTCACTACTGACACCACCTTATGTTAGTTTGGGTTACCAGGTGCTGCTACAGAAATCGAATGAAAATGACTTTTAAGGGCCTGCCCACACCCATGCCCGATATGGGAGCACCATACTACGGGCACAAGTCAGTGGCCACCGGCCTAAGGGATTTATGGAGCTTTTATATAAAATGTCTGTACTCATCCTCCCCTCCGTGCACCTGGTATTATTTTTGGGTTACCAGGTGCTCCCATTCTAATCGAATGAGTGCACCTGGTATTATTTTTGGGTTACTAGGTGCTCCTATTGAAATCGAATGAAAATGACACACAAAGACAAGGATTAATTGCAAAAAATATTGTATTTATTTAGAGTTATTCATGGATTGATTTGTCCCTCAATTAGTCTCCGAGCCTGGCTTGCATTATGAGGCAAATTATGGGAACGGTAGTAGCGTGCCTGCGTCTCCAGGGAGTGACACATGTGGTCAGCCACAGTTCCACGGTCTGTAAGCGACCCAAGATTAAAGTTTAATGTGGCAATGCTTCTTCGAATTGTACCAAATGTCACTTTCCTTCCAATGCCAAACTCTGCAAAAATCTTACCCACACAATCACAGAGATTACCGTATGGTTTACCAGAGCATGTGAAAAAGAAGAGTGTTGTGTCTGGGGTCATTCCACTCAGATGAGGCCTGATCCGATGGAATCGTTGAAGCCAAGTGTATTCCTCATCAGATATAACAATTCTGCACTCCCCGAAGCTGTAGTTAGTTTTGTGGCTTGCTACAGTCATTTGATAAACCCCACTTTCATTGGTTATTTCATTGAAATCACTCTCACCGAACATGGTGACTGGGGATCGTCGAGTTCCATTAAAAGTCGCCAACCGGCTGGACATGAGAGCCGCAAACCTGCGTCTGTCAGATGAGGTGGCTCGGACTTCCAGCCTGCTGAGAACAGAAGGAATAGATGCATTGCTTAGCTCCAAAAATCGTTTTAACTCCGCAGCGCTGAGCACCTCGTCCCTGCAGCGTCTGCGAAATTGTGCCATGTGCGTTGCCAGGCTCTGCCTAGAATCCCTGTCTATCTTTGCCAAGCAGAGTAACAATTTGCGAATTACACTGGCTTTAGCTTGCAGACCATTCGGCCGGAACTGAATAAGATATTTCAGGAAACTTCTAACATCTGATCGGTATAGTTTTAATGTGGATGGTGCCAAACTACGGCCTTCACATGTCCGGTACCACTCATACACACGCATGTAGTTGTCCAGAAAACACAGGCCTTCATCGGATTTGTCCTCGGACATAATGCGGAGGAATTCCCGTACTCGTGACAGACTGGTGTGACTATTGTCTATTCTTTTAACTGAAGGGTTAATACCCTTAATATAGGTAGCATATTCATTCAAAATGACATCACTCAAACCTTCAGTTGTGGACGGCACACCACCGCCGCCTCCATCACTTTCGCTATCGGTGGAAGGCGACATGACGCTGCATTGCTCCCCCGGTTCCGAGCATTGTTCACCGGTTGACTGCACCGTCGCCTGACTGGTTGACTGCACCGCTGACTGCTCACTCTCGCCACTCAGCTGCTGTTCTGCGGACAACTCACTTCCAACGCCGTTGTTAGGCTCCATACAATCCCCTGGGTAGGCCTGCTGTGTCTCAGCCGAAATCGGGCTACATTGCACGGCATGATTCCATTCCATAGATGCGTGTGTAAGTCCATGGACAGTCTTAAAATGTTTGTCTATCCGCGAAATATGCGTCTTGGTACAAAGTCCACAGTCATGTCGTTTTTGTTTGCTGTCCATAGCTAGCTTCTCTCTCCTGCCTTCCTGTGTGTATGTTTGTTAGCTTCCAACCGTCGCCTAATCAATGGCCTAATTATCACCAGGTGTGGATACAGGTGCGGCGCGAGCGGGGCACGGGCGGGGCACGGGCGGGGCAAGGGCGGGGCTGTGTCATAGCTATGCCCTGCTTAGGGCTATAGACATGAATTGTTATGCCGGAAAATAGGCACCTTGAATGGGATTCAATTCATAGAGCACTGCCCTTGGAGCCCACAGGCTCAGATGCCACATGCCACAATACCACTTCCACATACCACAATGCCACTTCCACATACCACAATGCCACTTCCACATACCACAATGCCACTTCCACATACCACAATGCCACTTACACAAGTGTCAAACGCCCCTTCACCAAGTGCCAAACGCCCCAACCCTAACCCTAACCCTAACCCTAAGAAGGTCGTAAGTTCCATCAGCAGTGCCACAGGTGCCATAGGTGCCAAACCCCTGCCTGGGTAATTTTTAAAGCTATTTAAAAAAAAAAAAATATGCCGGGCAAGAGGCACTCTGACCGGGGTAACATTAGGTGTGCACTGCCCCCCCCTGGAGCCCTGTGGCACTTGGCACTTGGCACTTGGCACTTTAAACCTTTCATAAGTGCCATAGGTGCCAGACCCCTGACTGGGTCATTTTTAAAGAATAAAGGGCTACACACATTAAATACTATGCCGGGCAAGAGGCACTCTGACCGGGGTAACATTAGGTGTGCACTGCCCCCCTGGAGCCCTGTGGCACTTGGCACTTGGCACTTGGCACTTTAAACCTTTCATAAGTGCCATAGGTGCCAGACCCCTGACTGGGTCATTTTTAAAGAATAAAGGGCTACACACATTAAATACTATGCCGGGCAAGAGGCACTCTGACCGGGGTAACATTAGGTGTGCACTGCCCCCCTGGAGCCCTGTGGCACTTGGCACTTGGCACTTGGCACTTTAAACCTTTCATAAGTGCCATAGGTGCCAGACCCCTGACTGGGTCATTTTTAAAGAATAAAGGGCTACACACATTAAATACTATGCCGGGCAAGAGGCACTCTGACCGGGGTAACATTAGGTGTGCACTGCCCCCCTGGAGCCCTGTGGCACTTGGCACTTGGCACTTGGCACTTTAAACCTTTCATAAGTGCCATAGGTGCCAGACCCCTGACTGGGTCATTTTAAATACAGGATAATAGGCTACACACATTAAATACTATGCCGGGCAAGAGGCACTCTGACCGGGGTAACATTAGGTGTGCACTGCCCCCCTGGAGCCCTGTGGCACTTGGCACTTGGCACTTGGCACTTTAAACCTTTCATAAGTGCCATAGGTGCCAGACCCCTGACTGGGTCATTTTTAAAGAATAAAGGGCTACACACATTAAATACTATGCCGGGCAAGAGGCACTCTGACCGGGGTAACATTAGGTGTGCACTGCCCCCCTGGAGCCCTGTGGCACTTGGCACTTGGCACTTGGCACTTTAAACCTTTCATAAGTGCCATAGGTGCCAGACCCCTGACTGGGTCATTTTTAAAGAATAAAGGGCTACACACATTAAATACTATGCCGGGCAAGAGGCACTCTGACCGGGGTAACATTAGGTGTGCACTGCCCCCCTGGAGCCCTGTGGCACTTGGCACTTGGCACTTGGCACTTTAAACCTTTCATAAGTGCCATAGGTGCCAGACCCCTGACTGGGTCATTTTAAATACAGGATAATAGGCTACACACATTAAATACTATGCCGGGCAAGAGGCACTCTGACCGGGGTAACATTAGGTGTGCACTGCCCCCCTGGAGCCCTGTGGCACTTGGCACTTGGCACTTGGCACTTTAAACCTTTCATAAGTGCCATAGGTGCCAGACCCCTGACTGGGTCATTTTTAAAGAATAAAGGGCTACACACATTAAATACTATGCCGGGCAAGAGGCACTCTGACCGGGGTAACATTAGGTGTGCACTGCCCCCCTGGAGCCCTGTGGCACTTGGCACTTGGCACTTGGCACTTTAAACCTTTCATAAGTGCCATAGGTGCCAGACCCCTGACTGGGTCATTTTAAATACAGGATAATAGGCTACACACATTAAATACTATGCCGGGCAAGAGGCACTCTGACCGGGGTAACATTAGGTGTGCACTGCCCCCCTGGAGCCCTGTGGCACTTGGCACTTGGCACTTGGCACTTTAAACCTTTCATAAGTGCCATAGGTGCCAGACCCCTGACTGGGTCATTTTTAAAGAATAAAGGGCTACACACATTAAATACTATGCCGGGCAAGAGGCACTCTGACCGGGGTAACATTAGGTGTGCACTGCCCCCCTGGAGCCCTGTGGCACTTGGCACTTGGCACTTGGCACTTTAAACCTTTCATAAGTGCCATAGGTGCCAGACCCCTGACTGGGTCATTTTAAATACAGGATAATAGGCTACACACATTAAATACTATGCCGGGCAAGAGGCACTCTGACCGGGGTAACATTAGGTGTGCACTGCCCCCCTGGAGCCCTGTGGCACTTGGCACTTGGCACTTGGCACTTTAAACCTTTCATAAGTGCCATAGGTGCCAGACCCCTGACTGGGTCATTTTTAAAGAATAAAGGGCTACACACATTAAATACTATGCCGGGCAAGAGGCACTCTGACCGGGGTAACATTAGGTGTGCACTGCCCCCCTGGAGCCCTGTGGCACTTGGCACTTGGCACTTGGCACTTTAAACCTTTCATAAGTGCCATAGGTGCCAGACCCCTGACTGGGTCATTTTAAATACAGGATAATAGGCTACACACATTAAATACTATGCCGGGCAAGAGGCACTCTGACCGGGGTAACATTAGGTGTGCACTGCCCCCCTGGAGCCCTGTGGCACTTGGCACTTGGCACTTGGCACTTTAAACCTTTCATAAGTGCCATAGGTGCCAGACCCCTGACTGGGTCATTTTTAAAGAATAAAGGGCTACACACATTAAATACTATGCCGGGCAAGAGGCACTCTGACCGGGGTAACATTAGGTGTGCACTGCCCCCCTGGAGCCCTGTGGCACTTGGCACTTGGCACTTGGCACTTTAAACCTTTCATAAGTGCCATAGGTGCCAGACCCCTGACTGGGTCATTTTTAAAGGATAAAGGGCTACACACATTAAATACTATGCCGGGCAAGAGGCACTCTGACCGGGGTAACATTATGTGTGCACTGCCCCCCTGGAGCCCTGTGGCACTTGGCACTTGGCATTTGGCACTTGGCATTTGGCACTTTAAACCTTTCATAAGTGCCATAGAGTGGTAATTGCATAGGATTTCAGGGGTATACACATTAAATACTATGCCGGGCAAGAGGCACTCTGACCGGGGTAACATTATGTGTGCACTACCCCCCTGGAGCCCTGTGGCACTTGGCACTTGGCATTTGGCACTTGGCATTTGGCACTTTAAACCTTTCATAAGTGCCATAGAGTGGTAATTGCATAGGATTTCAGGGGTATACACATTAAATACTATGCCGGGCAAGAGGCACTCTGACCGGGGTAACATTATGTGTGCACTACCCCCCTGGAGCCCTGTGGCACTTGGCACTTGGCATTTGGCACTTGGCATTTGGCACTTTAAACCTTTCATAAGTGCCATAGAGTGGTAATTGCATAGGATTTCAGGGGTATACACATTAAATACTATGCCGGGCAAGAGGCACTCTGACTGGGGTAACATTAGGTGTGCACTGCCCTGTGGCACTTGGCACTTGGCACTTGGCATTTGGCACTTGGCATTTGGCACTTGGCACTTCCATAAGTGCCATAGAGTGGTAATTGCATAGGATTTCAGGGCTATACACATTAAATACTATGCCGGGCAAGAGGCACTTTGACTGGGATACAATTTTAAAAATTCCCGCACCATCTGGATTTGTCCACATGATGGCGACATTGGATAGGGTAAGCTGGGATAAAATTATGATGGTAATTGCATAGGATTTCAGGGGTATACACATTAAATACTATGCCGGGCAAGAGGCACTTTGACTGGGATAAAATTATTATGGTAATTGCATAGGATTTCAGGGGTATACACATTAAATACTATGCCGGGCAAGAGGCACTTTGACTGGGATACAATTTTGTGGGTAATTGCATAGGATTTCAGGGCTACACACATTAAATACTATGCCGGGCAAGAGGCACTCTGACTGGGGTAACATTATGTGTGCACTGCCCCCCTGGAGCCCTGTGGCACTTGGCACTTGGCACTTGGCATTTGGCA
>NW_024058302.1:42500-55000 GCF_016432855.1 Salvelinus namaycush
CCCACATGTGCTAGCATGCAGATCCTTACTTCACCCTCCCGCATCCGCCCTTCCGAGACAGTTTGATTTGGCACCCGACGGATGTCTCACCGGTAGGGGATTGAAGCGGCCCACCTCGTAGGGGTCGCTCCCTTACCTCACGGTCCTGTCCCGCCAGGGTCCACCGCCCTATACCGCGACTTGACTGTCCCCCGGGGCCCATGGATTAAAGCGTCGTCAAGTCGATACTCCGCCCACTCTCTGCGATAACCACATCCCCGTAGTTCGGACCAAGCGCAGCCGATACCAACTGTGGAATCCGATCGCCCTGCCTCAGCGTACTTCAGGATAAGGCACGGCGGTTCCCACATGTGCTAGCATGTAGACCCTTACCCTACCCTCCTTTTTCCAACCTTTTACGCGACAGTTTGACCGACCCACGATCAAAACCAACCTGCCAGATGTCGTAAGAATAGGGGCCCGAGGGACCCTGTTACCAAGTCCCACCCTAATCGTCCTAGCCTGCCAGGTTCCTCCTGCCTGCAATCTTGTTTTCCTTCCCCACTGGGCCCCTGAGTCGCCATCGCCTCGGGACTGTGAACATAGTTGAGTCAACGCACTTGCATGTGCTGACCCACACCCAGGCGAGCCTGAGGCCAGGTACTGATTCCCATTGGTCAGCCCCTGCCATCCCCCTCTACACCCCGAGGGGCGCTGCGGAGATAGCCGGACCCCCGCTGGAAACCAGCCTTACCCTTGTTCACTCGCTGCAACAACAACCCCGAACCCTCGCGGTCCGGTCTCTGCACAAAATTCCAGCTTTTTACCACCCCTGTCCGGTGTCGCACAGGTAGGGGATGAAGGGGCCCCATAGAGGGTCCCTCCCTTACCTCACCATGCCAACCCAACAGGAGTGGATTTCTTGAGAGGCTCAACTTAGCGTGTTCCGTCCCTGTAAACTTGGGACTCCTGCCATCCATTAGTTACGCCACTGGGGTCACCTTTTAACGGGTGTCAAACGGGGTAGACATTGGGAGGGCCCTTCCATCTGCAGGCCTTCTTCGACCTCACCTCCACTTTCCTTCCCCGCCCCAGTTAGCGAAATGCGCCTGGTACCACTGATTGTTACTTCGACGTCGGATCTGAAGGGGCCCCCAACGGGGGGGCAAGGCTTCTGCAATCCCGACATACAGAAATAATGCCTCCCTTCTCCCTCTCTAGAGTCCCCCCAAGCGGCCTGGGCAAGGTCGCATGGGTTTTGGATCTGATAAATGCACGCATCCCCGGAGGTCAGCATTCGTTGGCATGTATTAGCTCTAGAATTGCCACAGTTATCCAAGTAACGTTGGAGCGATCAAAGGAACCATAACTGATTTAATGAGCCATTCGCAGTTTCACTGTACCGGCCGTGTGTACTTAGACTTGCATGGCTTAATCTTTGAGACAAGCATATGCTACTGGCAGGATCAACCAGGTAGCCACTCACAACGTAGATGTTGTACCTGGGCACACTAAGCAAAGAACGACCAGGAACCAGTCCTATCCCGTCAGGGAGGAGGACCTGGTGCAATCCACCGTGCGCCCAGCGGGACGCCCTGAACTGCCCATGGCCGGATGTGCCACAGGTGCCGGGGCACCGCTCGAGAGGTCGCTTGTCTAGCCGGAGGGCTATGCCGCTCGTCTAGCCGGAGGGCTTATTCGGAAGGCCATCAACTGAACCATGGGGGCTCTCCCGATAGTTGTCAGTGCCACGGGGCGGGAGGAACATTCCGGCTGAACACCAGCACGTATGCCGGCCGCCAGGTGCCCTCCCAGGTGCATCTAATTCGGGGCTAATCTAGAGCTGGTCCCCCTAGACGGCCTGACGGTCGAATGGGTTTAGGTTCTGGAAAATGCACGCATCCGCGGAGGTCGCCGCTCGTCTGGCCGGAGGGCTTATTCGGAATGCCATCAACTTAGATGTTGGACCTGAGCGCCAAGCGTATTGTTGTCCAGAATGCCGATCCTCAGCGAGCGAGAGGGGGCCCTGTACTGTAATCCACCGTGCGGCCAGCGGGACGCCCTGAACTACCCATGGCCGGAGGTGCCACAGGGCCCAGGGCACCGCTCTTAAGGTCCAATGCCACAGCACCGCCTATAAGATCGCGAATCTAGCCTGATGGCTTATTCGGGAGGCCATCAACTGAACCGCGGGGTAACCACAACCATAACCAGACCACTCAGGGTCAGTATATGGGAAGATATTTGTGAAGACAGGGTTTGAGAAATTGTGTCTCTGGCGCCGGTGCGTTGCGGGATGAACGTCACCTCATGCATCACTGCCTGGGTGGGTCACTCCCCGCACCGGAACACCAATGTAGGGCCACTAGGTCAGACGGGTCGGCTGGATCTCGCTCGGACGGTGCGCGGCTGAAGCATATCGAAATACGGGGTGAACCGTATACGATAGGGGCTCCCCCGATAGAGGCAAATCCACATGGGGCGGGAGGAACACACCGGCTGAACACCAGCACGTATGCCGGCCGCCAGGTGCCCTCCCAGGTGGATATCGAATGCAAATCGGTCTGAAGAACATGAACTACCTGGACAACAGAGGAGAACCATGGAGACCCAACGTGAACCAAATCCGCCCACCACCAAGCTGGGACATTTGGAACAAAAGTTAGGACAAATCGGGCGCCGAAGGGTTGGAATAACACCCTAAATCGGGCGCCGAAGGGCTGGAATAACACCCTAAATCGGGCGCCGAAGGGTTGGAATAACACCCTAAATCGGGCGCCGAAGGGCTGGAATAACACCCTAAATCGGGCACCGAAGGGTTGGGAATCACCCTAAATCGGTCGCCGGAGGTAAAAGGTCCAAGGGACCATGGTTCCGAGGGTCTCACATCCCTCAAACGTGTCCGTTTCACGTTTCCTAATCGGACTGAGCAGTTTGCCACCACCGCCGATTCTCTAGGACATGGAAGTCCTGTTGTCAAAAGTCAGGTTTCTCAAATCGCGCCGGTACCTGTCTGGTCCACCCACCAGGGAGTGTGTCATCGCCGGACAGGCCGAATTATCGAAAAAAGGCGTGTCAATCGATAGATTTCAATGTGCTCCGATTTTTTGCCAAAAGTTTGTGGACACTAAAACCGTTAAAACGTTAATAACACAAAAAATACAACTCCGATCTGGTTGAGGTTTTTTTTGCACGAAAGGGTACAAATAGACGAACATTTTCATCTAATTATAACCGTTTTTCTATAAAACATTTTAATAGAAAATCGTGTTTTAATGTTTTGGGGAAAAAAATCACTTGCCTGTACAATAGATTCCTATGGTTCCGAAATTTTTTTTACAGTGGATAACTGTTGACCATCACGAGAGAGGGTATGAGCCAAAATTTGGGGCATCTAGCCCATCGGGAATTATGTTTTATCATTATTTCAAGATTTCGGGAATTGGTCGAAAAAGTGACAGAGTGCCACTGCCGTGCACCTGGTATTATTTTTGGGTTACCAGGTGCATATTTTTATAATGGTTTTAAATGATTTTAGATAGGCTACATACCTCAATACCCTATATGGAACAACCATACTACGGACCCAAGTCAGTTGGGGCCGGCCTGAGTGATTTATGAAGCTTTTAAAAAATGTCTGTACTCATCCTCCCTTCTGTGCACCTGGTATTATTTTTGGGTTACCAGGTGCTCCTATTGAAATCGAATGAGTGCACCTGGTATTATTTTTGGGTTACCAGGTGCTGCTATTGAAATCGAATGAAAATGATTTTAAATGGCCTGCAGACACCCATGCCCGCTATGGGAGCACCATACTATGGGCACAAGTCAGTGGGGGCCGGCCTGAGGGATTTATGGAGCTTTTCAAAAAAGGTCCGAAAATATTCTATGTTGAACTACTCAGGAAAAACGGCTAAGTGCCCTCTTTTGGGTTACCAGGTGCTCCTATTCTAATCGAATGAAAATGAATTTAAATGACCTGCAGACACCCATGCCCGCTATGGGAGCACCATACTATGGGCACAAGTCAGTGGGCACCGGCCTAAGGGATTTATGGAGCTTTTATATAAAATGTCTGTACTCATCCTCCCCTCCGTGCACCTGGTATTATTTTTGGGTTACCAGGTGCTCCTATTCTAATCGAATGAAAATGAATTTAAATGACCTGCAGACACCCATGCCCGCTATGGGAGCACCATACTATGGGCACAAGTCAGTGGGCACCGGCCTAAGGGATTTATGGAGCTTTTCAAAAATAAGGTCTGAATACTTTCTATGTTGAACTACTCAGGAAAAACGACAGAGTGCCCACTTTTTGGGTTACCAGGTGCCCCTATTTAAATCGAATGAAAACGAATTTAAATGACCTGCAGACACCCATGCCCGCTATGGGAGCACCATACTACGGGCACAAGTCAGTAGGCACCGGCCTAAAGGATTTATGGAGCTTTTCAAAAATGTATGTAGTCACCCGCACTACTGACACCACCTTATGTTAGTTTGGGTTACCAGGTGCCGCTATTGAAATCGAATGAAAATGACTTTTAAGGGCCTGCCCACACCCATGCCCGATATGGGAGCACCATAGTAGGGGTCCAAGTCAGTAGGCACCGGCCTAAGGGATTTATGGAGCTTTTCAAAAAAAGTCCGAAAATATTCTATGTTGAATTATTCAGGAAAAACGACAGAGTGCCCTCTTTTTGGGTTACCAGGTGCCGCTATTGAAATCGAATGAAAACGACTTTTAAGGGCCTGCCCACGCCCATGCCCGATATGGGAGCACCATAGTAGGGGTCCAAGTCAGTAGGCACCGGCCTAAGGGATTTATGGAACTTTTCAAAAAAAGTCCGAAAATATTCTATGTTGAATTATTCAGGAAAAACGACAGAGTGCCCTCTTTTTGGGTTACCAGGTGCCGCTATTGAAATCGAATGAAAACGACTTTTAAGGGCCTGCCCACGCCCATGCCCGATATGGGAGCACCATAGTAGGGGTCCAAGTCAGTAGGCACCGGCCTAAGGGATTTATGGAGCTTTTCAAAAAAAGTCCGAAAATATTCTATGTTGAATTATTCAGGAAAAACGACAGAGTGCCCTCTTTTTGGGTTACCAGGTGCCGCTATTGAAATCGAATGAAAATGACTTTTAAGGGCCTGCCCACACCCATGCCCGATATGGGAGCACCATAGTAGGGGTCCAAGTCAGTAGGCACCGGCCTAAGGGATTTATGGAGCTTTTCAAAAAAAGTCCGAAAATATTCTATGTTGAATTATTCAGGAAAAACGACAGAGTGCCCTCTTTTTGGGTTACCAGGTGCCCCTATTGAAATCGAATGAAAACGACTTTTAAGGGCCTGCCCACGCCCATGCCCGATATGGGAGCACCATAGTAGGGGTCCAAGTCAGTAGGCACCGGCCTAAGGGATTTATGGAGCTTTTCAAAAAAAGTCCGAAAATATTCTATGTTGAACTATTCAGGAAAAACGACAGAGTGCCCTCTTTTTGGGTTACCAGGTGCCGCTATTGAAATCGAATGAAAATGACTTTTAAGGGCCTGCCCACACCCATGCCCGATATGGGAGCACCATAGTAGGGGTCCAAGTCAGTAGGCACCGGCCTAAGGGATTTATGGAGCTTTTCAAAAAAAGTCCGAAAATATTCTATGTTGAACTATTCAGGAAAAACGACAGAGTGCCCTCTTTTTGGGTTACCAGGTGCCGCTATTGAAATCGAATGAAAACGACTTTTAAGGGCCTGCCCACGCCCATGCCCGATATGGGAGCACCATAGTAGGGGTCCAAGTCAGTAGGCACCGGCCTAAGGGATTTATGGAGCTTTTCAAAATTAGTCCGAAAATATTCTATGTTGAACTATTCAGGAAAAACGACAGAGTGCCCTCTTTTTGGGTTACCAGGTGCCCCTATTGAAATCGAATGAAAATGACTTTTAAGGGCCTGCCCACGCCCATGCCCGATATGGGAGCACCATAGTAGGGGTCCAAGTCAGTAGGCACCGGCCTAAGGGATTTATGGAGCTTTTCAAAAAAAGTCCGAAAATATTCTATGTTGAACTATTCAGGAAAAACGACAGAGTGCCCTCTTTTTGGGTTACCAGGTGCCCCTATTGAAATCGAATGAAAACGACTTTTAAGGGCCTGCCCACGCCCATGCCCGATATGGGAGCACCATAGTAGGGGTCCAAGTCAGTAGGCACCGGCCTAAGGGATTTATGGAGCTTTTCAAAAAAAGTCCGAAAATATTCTATGTTGAACTATTCAGGAAAAACGACAGAGTGCCCTCTTTTTGGGTTACCAGGTGCCCCTATTGAAATCGAATGAAAACGACTTTTAAGGGCCTGCCCACGCCCATGCCCGATATGGGAGCACCATAGTAGGGGTCCAAGTCAGTAGGCACCGGCCTAAGGGATTTATGGAGCTTTTCAAAATTAGTCCGAAAATATTCTATGTTGAACTATTCAGGAAAAACGGCTATGTGCCCTCTTTTTGGGTTACCAGGTGCCCCTATTGAAATCGAATGAAAACGACTTTTAAGGGCCTGCCCACGCCCATGCCCGATATGGGAGCACCATAGTAGGGGTCCAAGTCAGTAGGCACCGGCCTAAGGGATTTATGGAGCTTTTCAAAATTAGTCCGAAAATATTCTATGTTGAACTATTCAGGAAAAACGGCTATGTGCCCTCTTTTTGGGTTACCAGGTGCTGCTATTGAAATCGATCCTCACTACTGACACCACCTTATGTTAGTTTGGGTTACCAGGTGCTGCTATTGAAATCGAATGAAAATGATTTTAAATGGCCTGCAGACACCCATGCCCGCTATGGGAGCACCATACTATGGGCACAAGTCAGTGGGGGCCGGCCTGAGGGATTTATGGAGCTTTTCAAAAAAGGTCCGAAAATATTCTATGTTGAACTACTCAGGAAAAACGGCTAAGTGCCCTCTTTTGGGTTACCAGGTGCTCCTATTCTAATCGAATGAAAATGAATTTAAATGACCTGCAGACACCCATGCCCGCTATGGGAGCACCATACTATGGGCACAAGTCAGTGGGCACCGGCCTAAGGGATTTATGGAGCTTTTATATAAAATGTCTGTACTCATCCTCCCCTCCGTGCACCTGGTATTATTTTTGGGTTACCAGGTGCTCCTATTCTAATCGAATGAAAATGAATTTAAATGACCTGCAGACACCCATGCCCGCTATGGGAGCACCATACTATGGGCACAAGTCAGTGGGCACCGGCCTAAGGGATTTATGGAGCTTTTCAAAAATAAGGTCTGAATACTTTCTATGTTGAACTACTCAGGAAAAACGACAGAGTGCCCACTTTTTGGGTTACCAGGTGCCCCTATTTAAATCGAATGAAAACGAATTTAAATGACCTGCAGACACCCATGCCCGCTATGGGAGCACCATACTACGGGCACAAGTCAGTAGGCACCGGCCTAAAGGATTTATGGAGCTTTTATATAAAAGGTCTGTCCGCATCCTCACTACTGACACCACCTTATGTTAGTTTGGGTTACCAGGTGCTGCTACAGAAATCGAATGAAAATGACTTTTAAGGGCCTGCCCACACCCATGCCCGATATGGGAGCACCATACTACGGGCACAAGTCAGTGGCCACCGGCCTAAGGGATTTATGGAGCTTTTATATAAAATGTCTGTACTCATCCTCCCCTCCGTGCACCTGGTATTATTTTTGGGTTACCAGGTGCTCCCATTCTAATCGAATGAGTGCACCTGGTATTATTTTTGGGTTACTAGGTGCTCCTATTGAAATCGAATGAAAATGACACACAAAGACAAGGATTAATTGCAAAAAATATTGTATTTATTTAGAGTTATTCATGGATTGATTTGTCCCTCAATTAGTCTCCGAGCCTGGCTTGCATTATGAGGCAAATTATGGGAACGGTAGTAGCGTGCCTGCGTCTCCAGGGAGTGACACATGTGGTCAGCCACAGTTCCACGGTCTGTAAGCGACCCAAGATTAAAGTTTAATGTGGCAATGCTTCTTCGAATTGTACCAAATGTCACTTTCCTTCCAATGCCAAACTCTGCAAAAATCTTACCCACACAATCACAGAGATTACCGTATGGTTTACCAGAGCATGTGAAAAAGAAGAGTGTTGTGTCTGGGGTCATTCCACTCAGATGAGGCCTGATCCGATGGAATCGTTGAAGCCAAGTGTATTCCTCATCAGATATAACAATTCTGCACTCCCCGAAGCTGTAGTTAGTTTTGTGGCTTGCTACAGTCATTTGATAAACCCCACTTTCATTGGTTATTTCATTGAAATCACTCTCACCGAACATGGTGACTGGGGATCGTCGAGTTCCATTAAAAGTCGCCAACCGGCTGGACATGAGAGCCGCAAACCTGCGTCTGTCAGATGAGGTGGCTCGGACTTCCAGCCTGCTGAGAACAGAAGGAATAGATGCATTGCTTAGCTCCAAAAATCGTTTTAACTCCGCAGCGCTGAGCACCTCGTCCCTGCAGCGTCTGCGAAATTGTGCCATGTGCGTTGCCAGGCTCTGCCTAGAATCCCTGTCTATCTTTGCCAAGCAGAGTAACAATTTGCGAATTACACTGGCTTTAGCTTGCAGACCATTCGGCCGGAACTGAATAAGATATTTCAGGAAACTTCTAACATCTGATCGGTATAGTTTTAATGTGGATGGTGCCAAACTACGGCCTTCACATGTCCGGTACCACTCATACACACGCATGTAGTTGTCCAGAAAACACAGGCCTTCATCGGATTTGTCCTCGGACATAATGCGGAGGAATTCCCGTACTCGTGACAGACTGGTGTGACTATTGTCTATTCTTTTAACTGAAGGGTTAATACCCTTAATATAGGTAGCATATTCATTCAAAATGACATCACTCAAACCTTCAGTTGTGGACGGCACACCACCGCCGCCTCCATCACTTTCGCTATCGGTGGAAGGCGACATGACGCTGCATTGCTCCCCCGGTTCCGAGCATTGTTCACCGGTTGACTGCACCGTCGCCTGACTGGTTGACTGCACCGCTGACTGCTCACTCTCGCCACTCAGCTGCTGTTCTGCGGACAACTCACTTCCAACGCCGTTGTTAGGCTCCATACAATCCCCTGGGTAGGCCTGCTGTGTCTCAGCCGAAATCGGGCTACATTGCACGGCATGATTCCATTCCATAGATGCGTGTGTAAGTCCATGGACAGTCTTAAAATGTTTGTCTATCCGCGAAATATGCGTCTTGGTACAAAGTCCACAGTCATGTCGTTTTTGTTTGCTGTCCATAGCTAGCTTCTCTCTCCTGCCTTCCTGTGTGTATGTTTGTTAGCTTCCAACCGTCGCCTAATCAATGGCCTAATTATCACCAGGTGTGGATACAGGTGCGGCGCGAGCGGGGCACGGGCGGGGCACGGGCGGGGCAAGGGCGGGGCTGTGTCATAGCTATGCCCTGCTTAGGGCTATAGACATGAATTGTTATGCCGGAAAATAGGCACCTTGAATGGGATTCAATTCATAGAGCACTGCCCTTGGAGCCCACAGGCTCAGATGCCACATGCCACAATACCACTTCCACATACCACAATGCCACTTCCACATACCACAATGCCACTTCCACATACCACAATGCCACTTCCACATACCACAATGCCACTTACACAAGTGTCAAACGCCCCTTCACCAAGTGCCAAACGCCCCAACCCTAACCCTAACCCTAACCCTAAGAAGGTCGTAAGTTCCATCAGCAGTGCCACAGGTGCCATAGGTGCCAAACCCCTGCCTGGGTAATTTTTAAAGCTATTTAAAAAAAAAAAAATATGCCGGGCAAGAGGCACTCTGACCGGGGTAACATTAGGTGTGCACTGCCCCCCCCTGGAGCCCTGTGGCACTTGGCACTTGGCACTTGGCACTTTAAACCTTTCATAAGTGCCATAGGTGCCAGACCCCTGACTGGGTCATTTTTAAAGAATAAAGGGCTACACACATTAAATACTATGCCGGGCAAGAGGCACTCTGACCGGGGTAACATTAGGTGTGCACTGCCCCCCTGGAGCCCTGTGGCACTTGGCACTTGGCACTTGGCACTTTAAACCTTTCATAAGTGCCATAGGTGCCAGACCCCTGACTGGGTCATTTTTAAAGGATAAAGGGCTACACACATTAAATACTATGCCGGGCAAGAGGCACTCTGACCGGGGTAACATTAGGTGTGCACTGCCCCCCTGGAGCCCTGTGGCACTTGGCACTTGGCACTTGGCACTTTAAACCTTTCATAAGTGCCATAGGTGCCAGACCCCTGACTGGGTCATTTTAAATACAGGATAATAGGCTACACACATTAAATACTATGCCGGGCAAGAGGCACTCTGACCGGGGTAACATTAGGTGTGCACTGCCCCCCTGGAGCCCTGTGGCACTTGGCACTTGGCACTTGGCACTTTAAACCTTTCATAAGTGCCATAGGTGCCAGACCCCTGACTGGGTCATTTTAATAAGGATAATAGGGCTACACACATTAAATACTATGCCGGGCAAGAGGCACTCTGACCGGGGTAACATTATGTGTGCACTGCCCCCCTGGAGCCCTGTGGCACTTGGCACTTGGCACTTGGCACTTTAAACCTTTCATAAGTGCCATAGGTGCCAGACCCCTGACTGGGTCATTTTTAAAGGAATAAAGGGCTACACACATTAAATACTATGCCGGGCAAGAGGCACTCTGACCGGGGTAACATTAGGTGTGCACTGCCCCCCTGGAGCCCTGTGGCACTTGGCACTTGGCACTTGGCACTTTAAACCTTTCATAAGTGCCATAGGTGCCAGACCCCTGACTGGGTCATTTTTAAAGAATAAAGGGCTACACACATTAAATACTATGCCGGGCAAGAGGCACTCTGACCGGGGTAACATTAGGTGTGCACTGCCCCCCCTGGAGCCCTGTGGCACTTGGCACTTGGCACTTGGCACTTTAAACCTTTCATAAGTGCCATAGGTGCCAGACCCCTGACTGGGTCATTTTAAATACAGGATAATAGGCTACACACATTAAATACTATGCCGGGCAAGAGGCACTCTGACCGGGGTAACATTAGGTGTGCACTGCCCCCCTGGAGCCCTGTGGCACTTGGCACTTGGCACTTGGCACTTTAAACCTTTCATAAGTGCCATAGGTGCCAGACCCCTGACTGGGTCATTTTTAAAGAATAAAGGGCTACACACATTAAATACTATGCCGGGCAAGAGGCACTCTGACCGGGGTAACATTAGGTGTGCACTGCCCCCCTGGAGCCCTGTGGCACTTGGCACTTGGCACTTGGCACTTTAAACCTTTCATAAGTGCCATAGGTGCCAGACCCCTGACTGGGTCATTTTAAATACAGGATAATAGGCTACACACATTAAATACTATGCCGGGCAAGAGGCACTCTGACCGGGGTAACATTAGGTGTGCACTGCCCCCCTGGAGCCCTGTGGCACTTGGCACTTGGCACTTGGCACTTTAAACCTTTCATAAGTGCCATAGGTGCCAGACCCCTGACTGGGTCATTTTTAAAGAATAAAGGGCTACACACATTAAATACTATGCCGGGCAAGAGGCACTCTGACCGGGGTAACATTAGGTGTGCACTGCCCCCCTGGAGCCCTGTGGCACTTGGCACTTGGCACTTGGCACTTTAAACCTTTCATAAGTGCCATAGGTGCCAGACCCCTGACTGGGTCATTTTAATAAGGATAATAGGGCTACACACATTAAATACTATGCCGGGCAAGAGGCACTCTGACCGGGGTAACATTAGGTGTGCACTGCCCCCCTGGAGCCCTGTGGCACTTGGCACTTGGCACTTGGCACTTTAAACCTTTCATAAGTGCCATAGGTGCCAGACCCCTGACTGGGTCATTTTAAAGAATAAAGGGCTACACACATTAAATACTATGCCGGGCAAGAGGCACTCTGACCGGGGTAACATTAGGTGTGCACTGCCCCCCCTGGAGCCCTGTGGCACTTGGCACTTGGCACTTGGCACTTTAAACCTTTCATAAGTGCCATAGGTGCCAGACCCCTGACTGGGTCATTTTAAATACAGGATAATAGGCTACACACATTAAATACTATGCCGGGCAAGAGGCACTCTGACCGGGGTAACATTAGGTGTGCACTGCCCCCCTGGAGCCCTGTGGCACTTGGCACTTGGCACTTGGCACTTTAAACCTTTCATAAGTGCCATAGGTGCCAGACCCCTGACTGGGTCATTTTTAAAGAATAAAGGGCTACACACATTAAATACTATGCCGGGCAAGAGGCACTCTGACCGGGGTAACATTAGGTGTGCACTGCCCCCCTGGAGCCCTGTGGCACTTGGCACTTGGCACTTGGCACTTTAAACCTTTCATAAGTGCCATAGGTGCCAGACCCCTGACTGGGTCATTTTTAAAGGATAAAGGGCTACACACATTAAATACTATGCCGGGCAAGAGGCACTCTGACCGGGGTAACATT